>NC_022028.1:112239-112777 GCF_000317375.1 Microtus ochrogaster | reverse complement strand
GCACCAAGGGAATTTTGATTAGATGCATGTTGTGTAGTCTGTAGCCGCTTTAGTTCCTCTGTGAGTCTCATCCCCTAGGCCATAGGGCACCTATCCACCATGCCCAGCCCCTGTGCTAGGTTAGGCCTTACTCTAGCAAACCTGGGTCCAAGTAGCATTAACCCATAAGTGACAGAAACCCTATCGGCACAGTGAACTGGCTCAAAACTAGCTCTGCTGTGAAGAACAATTCAGCGTCTGGGAACTGGAGCATCACATTTCTCCATCTACAACTGCAGAACCACCTGGAACTAACTCCACACTCATAAAACAAAGACATGATATTTTAATAACCGATTTCCCTCGGCCTTCAAGTTATAAGATTTTTGGCAATTCATTCTAATGAAAACTGCACAGAAAAAAAAAAGTAACTTATCTACACCCAGACGCCAGGTAAAATGAACTATATTGTACATTAAAACCAACTAAAGGAATTGAAGAGGGGAGGGGAGAGGCAGGGAGGGGAGCAGAGAAAAATGTAGAGCTCAATAAATATCAA
>NC_022028.1:106706-112139 GCF_000317375.1 Microtus ochrogaster | reverse complement strand
TATATATATATATATCTCCACTAAGTGGTCTTCAGAAAGAACTAAGGAAGGGAGGCACAAAGTCTTTTCACTTATTCAAGATTACATGTTCAGCTATTTCTGCCGGAGTCACTTTCCCAAGGAAACTGACTCTGACTGAATTCAACAAACTCAGGTGAAGAATGATCAGCACAGGGATGCAGTTTGACAAGATTTCCAGAAGAAAAGATTAGACAGTGTTCTGTGGATTTCGGTGAAATCTGTCCCCCGGGGGGGGGGGGGGGGTTCAGAGGCATTGTCACTACTGACTGCTGCCTTTGGGGAAACCCAATAACGATTTCAGTTCATCAGGATGCTCTCCAGTTACCCAAACGGCGCTGTGGAGCTTTTCTTCTGAGACTTCCATAAACGCTTCCCACCTCATGCTCGTATTCCTGCATGTGCCCCAAAGAAGCAAGGCCCGGGGCTCAGCAATGGCTCAGAGGGGAAGGCTGCCAAGCCTGACAGTGTGCGTGTGAGTCCTGGGACCCACGCGGTGGAGGACAGAATCAACTTCTTCAAGCCGTCTCCTGGTCTCCACGCACACACAAAATATAAATACAAAATTTTAAAATGTCTAAGGAAACAAGGCCCAGGTTAAAATAAGATTTCTCTTTCAGTAGTAACATGACAGATATGTCATGAGTAATTTCTCAACCAGACAGCTGGTCCCTGGAGAGCAAGTCCTATATCTAACGGAGCGCTCCACCTTCCCCCAGGTACGGCTCCTGGAACAACGATTAACAAGAACATGGGACAGGCTCCAAAAAGCTACAGAGAAACCCTGTCTCGAAAAACCAAAAAAAAAAAAAAAAAAAAAAAACAAGAACATGGGACTCCTGTTTTACCATGCTTTGCGGCTAATCCGTGTTTTACAAATCCAGAGGTTTGTCGCAGCTGTACTGAGCCTGTCTACTGATACCATTTTCTTAACAGCTTATATAACCATTAGCACTGTTCATCAATAAACTACTTTTTAAATGAAGGTGTGTGCATTAAAAAAAAAACACAAAGCTACCACATACTTAATAAGAATATAATACAATGTAGAGAGAGCTGCTATATGCACTAGGAAAGAAAAAAATTGTGATTTGCTTTATTTATTATGTCTGCTTGTCATGATGGTCTAGAAATAAACAAACAATACCTATGATAGTCTTACAACCTTAATAGATGTTTGTAGATGGATGGATGGGGAGCTGGATGGATGGATGGATGGATGGATAAATACATGGAGGACAGATGGATGGGGGATAGATATAAGCTTGAATCAAGCTGGGTTTCTGTTTGTTTGTTTGTTTGTTTATAATGTTGCATACCCAAAGTCTGGCTAGTTGCCAAAAACTTTGTGTTCATGGCTCAAATGCTGCAGGTTTATCAAGCTTCAAGTAGTGGCTCTGGGGTTTTTCTGCCAGTACACTTCATTTGGAGGCAGAGTAGAGCAGGCAGTTTTCCTCAATCTGTCAGTGTGCCCTACTTGAGAAATATTAGCTAGGACTCATTCACTCCCCTTTCCAGAGCTAAATAATTTCACTTAACAGTATTTATGGCTGTCAGACATTGGCAGTCTTTGCTAAAAGTGTGGGTTTATCTGTTCATGTTAAAAATTAATCATGTAAGCTTTCTTCTGTTTTTCTTTCTTCAATTACCTGCTGATACATAGCTTCGAGAATTTTTTGTTTGCTTGCTTGCTTGTTTGCGCGTGCGCGTGTGTGTGTGTGTGTGTGTGTGTGTGTGTGGTGGGGGGAGGGTCCCTGATGCAGAAACACGGTAATTGCACCGTGATGTGGGAGTGTCATATATCAATCTGTTGATTTCATTGGTTAAGCAATAAAGAAATTGCTTGGCCCTGATAGGTTAAAACATAGGTGGGAGGAGTAAATAGAACAGAATGCTGGGAGGAAGAGGAAGTGAGCTCAGAGACGCCATGCTCCCCTCTCCCGGGCAGATGCGAGATGCAATAGCTCTGCTCTCTGAGACACATGCAATGAAACTCCAACCCAGGATGGATGTAGGCTAGAATCTTCCCGGTAAGCGCACCTAGTGGTGCTACATACATGATTAAAAATGGGCTAAATTAATATGTGAGAATTAGCCTAGAAGAGGCTAGATAGAAATGGGCCAGGCAGTGTTTAAATGAATACAGTTTGCATGTTGTTATTTCGGGGCATAAGCTAGCCAGGCGGTCGGGGTGCTGGGGACACAGCCCCACCGCTCTTATTACAACAGCACCGGAGACAAAAGCACCTTTAAGAGTGTTTCTTATGACCCTGCTGAGCCTTCACCTCTTCCTACCCAATACCCTCAGGATGGAAACAGGGATCCACTGGCCATGCCTTCTCCTGCCCAATACCTTCAGGATGGAAATGGAGATCCACTGGCCATGCTTCCTTGGTTTCACTTGGTGCATTGCCAGATTTTTTTGTAGCTTTCTTAAAAAAAAAAAAATCAGCTCCAAAAAAAAAAAAAAGAAAAGAAAATCAGTTCCAAAGACTCATCACAAAGTTAATGTTTCTCTTCCTCAGTTGACCAGAAGATGGAGTGTGTTAGAGCCAATGGGACAGTGGACTGGGCATCCAGGGGCAGAGAATGAACTCCACTCACAGTCACTGGACCTTCTCCTCTGGAAAATTCTCCCAAACACTAGTGTCTTGATCTTCAGAACCTTATTTTCTTCTTCCCTCTCTAACCTTCTGGCTGTCCTGGTTGGCTTGTAAGGGACAAAATGGGATCCGGTTTGCTCTTAAACAGTGGCATCGTCACCTATCTTATCTGATCATGTGACTAAATATGCCTTGCAAGTCATCAATAATAAAACTCTCATTGTGTCAAGTATACAATGGGAGGCTCAGAAAGTTCCACTGATGTTCCCGTGCATGATAGCCCTTCCCAGAGACCACATGCAACTTGGAACAGACAGAAGAAGGGTAAACCCTAACTGTGTGGGTGATACATAAGAATGAGTAAGGACCTCTCCACCCTTGCTACTCAAAGTGTGGTCCATGGAGCAATGAGGTCAGCATCATCTGGGACCACACTGGAGATGCAGCATCTCAGGCCTGACTTCAGACATGCTGAACCAGAATGTTCTTTAACAGCATCCCCAGGAGACATGCAGACAAATTAGCTTGGGAGTGCTACTCCGGGTGTAAAAAGAGGAAGAGGCATAGCTTCATATCTGCTCTAGTGCATTTGTAATACACATACTTCATCCAGGCCCTGTGCTAGCATCACCGCCCACAGCAGAGCACACAGAGGCCACCCCTACAACTTGACCCCAGTGCAGGCAGAATTTTCTGTCCTTCCTGGTCCCACAGCCGTTCAGTCCCAAAAAAACACACAGAGGCTTATATTAACTATAAACTGCTTGGCCTATTAGCTCTGGCTTATTATTAACTAGGTCTTACAACTTAAATTAGCCTATAATTCTTGCCTATGTTTAGCCTCATGGCTTGGTACCTTCTATCAGTGCAGCATTCTCATCTTGCTTCCTCTGCTTCTGGCTGGCGACTGACTCTCTGCCTTTCCTCTTCCCAGAATTCTCCTTCTGATCACCCTGTCTATACTTCCTGCCTAGCTAGTGGCCAGTAAGTGTTTTATTAAATTAATATGAGTGGCAAATCATACAGTGTACAAGAGCATTCTCCCACAGCAGCCCAGGTGTATGTCTCCTCTAAACACCAAGACTGAAAAACCAGCCTGATAAGCAGCATCACTGGAACCTGGCTATGCTTATGCAACACATGGTGAGGTTGTTTTGTTTATTCCATATCAAAATGTTGTTTTCTCTGGATGGAGGTGGGCGGTCCTTGGACTTCCCACAGGTCAGGGAACCCTGACTGCTCTTCAAGCTGATGAGGGAGAGGGACTTGATCGGGGGAGGGGGAGGGAAATGGGAGGCGGTGGCGGGGAGGAGGCAGAAATCCTTAATAAATAAATAAATTAAAAAAAAAACCCAAAATGTTGTTTTCTCTGAAGGTTGATGGGTAAAGTGGGAGGATAGTGGGGAATGTAAGCCCCTTTCCTGAGAGCATCTAGAGCTAAGAATGAAGGCATGAAAGTTGGTGTCCTAGTGTGAAAGGGTAAAGGTTGCTCCATCTTGTCTCAGCTGGAACCATCTTTGATTTAACCTGAAACTGAGTCTTCCTTTTTTGACCCCACCCCACCTGCTGTGAAAAGTCCCAACTTTCTCTACCCTTGCCTTGAAAGTGACTAACCCTGTTCCAGAAACTCTGAGTCAAAATGCCCCAGCTCACTGCTTGTTCTTGGTTTCTGTTAAGCTGCTTGCTTGCTTTACCCCTGCTGCAACTGCCAACTAGGATGCAGTTTTTCTGTGTTTTTGTTTATTTGTTTGTTTTTTGTTTTGCCTTTAAAAGCTCCCTGTAAAATGCATTTGAGGTTGCTGTGTGGAAGAGTTCTCTCCGGGCAGGTGCGGGAAGCTTAATACAGACTCTCAGTTTGGACTGCGGTCATGCTGCATGTCTCTGGGTCTCTACCCTGCAAAGCTAGGAGGAAGTCAGTGTTCCTATTTCATGAGCTGATGATGCAGACAAAATTATAGTTATCATATGTGGCACACAATGAATGCTCAGTTAACATAAGCTGTTGACACTGTATGAATGTCTTGTGTGTCTGTGTAAATTAAAACCACCATGGTCCCCAGAATAATTTCCTCATGTGATTATAGCAGATATTGCTCCACAGCCAATGGACACAAAGAAGCAAGTACGAAAACACAGACAGACACTGCGGTGTCCCCTTACAAAGACACGGGCCCAGGACCATCACACAAACAAGTTCCACCTTAGCGCCGAGGGCCTGAGAAGCCGCTATGAAATAAAGAGAAGTCCATCTTGGCATGTCACCTCATGCCCACAGCTGTCCCTGTGACTATGCTAGGTCAATGCAGAGCCACTGCAAAGAGACTTTTAAAAGGCAAGCATGACTTGCCTGCTCCCTTTACTTTAAAACATGAGTCTTGTTGCCCATTCCTTCCAAGACTGCTGGCCAGAGGCTAAATCCAATTTCCTTTCTCAAACTTCAATTTATTTATTTAGTATTCACTAAGCTGGAGCCTCTTGTAACTGAGACTGGCCTGGAACTCACTGTGAAGCTGAGGCTAGACTTTAACTCCTGACCTTCCTGCTTTCACCTTCCAAGAGATGGAATCACAGCATCCACCACCACACCCAGCTTCACATTTTAATATTATAAAAGTAGATAGACCTATTGTACTTTCTGCTTTTATCATTTTTTTAAGGATTTTAAATGAGTATTTCTCCATTTAAAGAACTAAATCTATCTCTTTTCCCACTTAGGCACAAGTCAAAATGTAAAAGTAATACTCGGTTGCACAAACTAGCCTGAAATCATCCTCAGACATCTACAAAGTTAAAACCATGACCAGCCCAATGA
>NC_022028.1:103274-106196 GCF_000317375.1 Microtus ochrogaster | reverse complement strand
GGTGGGAGTGTGCAGCTGGAGTGTGGGGTGGGATGTGGGGCAGGAGGTGGGGGATGTGGGGATGGGAGGTGGGAGTGTGCAGCTGGAGTGTGGGGCGGGAAGTCTGGGGTGTGGAGTGGGAGGTGGGGGTGTGCGGCAGAAGGTATGGGGTGGGAGGTGTGGGGTATGCTGTAGGAGTGGGGGTGAGGGCAGGAAGTGTGGGGTTTGGGGCGGGAGGTGGGGGTGGGAGAGATGTTTTCTTCAGAGGTGACTGACAGAACTTCTTGTGAATTCAAAATTCTGAAGTATTTCTAAACTTTGGAGGGAAACATTGAGCCTGTATGAAGCCTTTAATAAAATGTTGTTTCCAACCCTGGCTTTTCAGATTAATGGTTTTATTATATTTTTCCTGGCTGTGTGATTCTGGGAGCATGCTTCTTCCGAGAAGACATTGTCCTTGCTGAGAGGATAAGAACTTGAACACTGTTTCTTGCCATGGAACATCTCTCTGGCTGTCCCTTTTGGCGTCCCTGTCAGAAGGCAAGGCCCTAGTGACACACAAACCTACCCTCCTCTACATCCAGAACCCTCAGTCTCCACACAACATGGGACTGACATCGCGGGGTCCTTACCTGTTGGTTTTCTTGACCAGGATGGCCCTGAAGATGTGCTCAAGGAATCGCTTCTCTTGCCTGTTCATCGGCTGCACAAAGGGGTGCAGGGCAGCCAGGGAGAAGCCTTGCTGGTACAGTTCCAGGAGCTGGGCTGGCAGGTCCCGCAGAGAGGCTAACCTCACAGCCGAGGACCGCGGCAGCTCCGCTACAATGGGGAGAAGAGAGGCTGATCAGAGGCCCATCACCACTGTCATCCAAACCCTAACACCCCTCTGCCCTGGGAAGGACCTTCTGGGTCACTTCTTCCCAGATAAACCTGCCACAGACTTTAGAAACAGTCATCTTCTCCTACTTCATCCAAAGACATCAATAAAAGAAAGCTCTCTAAACTGCTGAGCCTTCTCTACAGCATGTTTATTAATATGAGCAGGGCAGACAAGGTCTAAAAGTCAAATGGTGTGAACTTGTATGCAGTGGAAAGTCTACATCCAAGCCCCCTGCCTCACTCTTTCCCTAGAGGCAATGGCTATGATATAGTTTTGGATATGTAATGACCACTGCTAATTCATCCATGGTAGGCCTGCTTATCTACCCCTTTCTATACAAACCTCAGAACAACCTTATGTACCCGTCATACACCCGTTCTGTGCACTACAAAGTGATTCATAAGGAAAGAACCTTGTTAGGCTGGGCACGGTGCTCACAATCGGTTTCATCTGCTTCAGTGACATGAGGCTCACTCTGTAGACCAGGCTGGCCTCAAACAGTGACATGAGGCTCACTCTGTAGACCAGGCTGGCCTCAAACTCTTAGGGATCTTCCTGCCTCAGGCTCCCAGATGCACTGAGCACTTCCTGGTTTATTTCTTATAGATCTACTTATGTGTTACATCATTGATTTTAAAAGCTTTTGTTTCCATATGGCTTCAATAAAAATATCATTCCTACAAGATTTCACATGCACACACATATAGAAAATACATTTCTAAAGCCGGGTTACAGTGCATCCTTGTAATCCGTGCACTCTGGAAGCCAAGACAGTGGGGCTGGGAATTCAAGGCCAGAATGGGGGACACAGTGAGACCACATCTCAAAATAAACAAGCAAAAGTACTGAGTAATAGACTATAACATGTTCAGATATTGCCAGATCTTTTATAAAGAATTATGGATTTGCTTCTCATTGGTAATATATAAAAGTTTCTTTCCCATGTCCTGGATGATCTCATAATAAGAAAAGCCTTTTGGCTTTGCTAAAGTGGGTTTTCAAGAATAGGTTCCTCACGTTACTATGGCAGGAAGACCTTGGAATATACAATAACTTTTTTGTTAATGCTTCATGATATATCACATTTTTTGCATGTAAATCTTAAATATATTTCAGATTTAACTTGTACAAAGCATATACTATGAATCCAAGACCCCTGTTTTGCCATTTTTCTTCAATGGTTTGAGAAATGACTTTTGCCATTAATGAATATAGTTGTTTATGACTGTAATAACTTATTTTTGTGCAACGCTATTTTCACCAAGTTAGTTTCTTAAGTATCTTGGGTCTGTTTCCTGTTTATTTTTGAAGCCTTGTTTAACTACTTTTGCAAAATAATTTTTTAAAATAAGCTCACCAAATTCCCCTTATTCCCTAAAAAGTATTGATATTTTTATTGATTCATATTCAAACTACAGCCTAAATGAGAGTGCATATTGCTCGCCATACTGCAGGTTCCTGGCCACAAACAGCACGGCACCACTTTTACTTGAGTTGTATTTTTGGTCCCTCTGGAGCAAATTAAAGTTTTGTCACATGGATATTACATATTTATCATATCCTAGTCATTTTATATTTTGTTTCTATTGGGGTAATAGACTCCCTGGTTGCATGTCCCTAATGCTCTTGCTGGGGAAGCAGACAGGTTTATTGCAGTTGACTGCACTGTGAAGCAGTGCACAGACACTTGGCCCAGGACCTCCATCACTCATACAACTCCTAGGACTGGACACACAGGAGTCACAGCGACACAGTGGGGCCAAGACAGTCACTAAGTCATCCCAGTAGCGAGGAACACAGAGCCACCCTCACTGGAGGGCCAGCCTCTCACTGTAGAGGTATCTACATGGGTTCTGACACAGCTATCCCTTGAGATACCGTCACATGTATCGGGTTCTGACATGTCTATCCCATGAGATACCGTCACATGTATCGGGTTCTGACATGTCTATCCCATGAGATACCATCACATGTATCGGGTTCTGACACAGCTATCCCGTGAGATACCGTCACATGTATCGGGTTCTGACATGGCTATCCCGTGAGATACCGTCACATGTATC
>NC_022028.1:101401-102563 GCF_000317375.1 Microtus ochrogaster | reverse complement strand
G
The DNA here is from genome assembly GCF_000317375.1 of Microtus ochrogaster. NCBI lineage: Eukaryota > Metazoa > Chordata > Mammalia > Rodentia > Cricetidae > Microtus > Microtus ochrogaster. The sequence goes on along the minus strand of NC_022028.1, from coordinate 102,562 downwards.
GTTCTGACACAGCTATCCCGTGAGATACTGTCTTTGAGTTTGTAGATTCCTCCTCATGAGATCCTGCACATCTCGACTTCCTCCTCCCTCTGCACAGCACCTCCAGGGCATGGCACTTGAACATCATGGACGCACCAATAGCCCCTACTGCACCCCTACTACTGCAACAGACCTCCCTTGGCTTATTTTCTCGATTCCTAATCTGTCATGACACACTTGAGCTGCCCACAACAGCCAGGGACTTCATCTCATACCCTGCTACTAACAAGAGCCGGGTTTCGGACCGCAGCAAACAGTTCAGAATATCAGTAGGTAGCCTGGAAGAGGAAACAAGGACTCGGTACTGATGAGTGCAGACCACAAGCAATGATGACACAGAAAATAAACACTCCCACCTTGGGAAATACATATCAAGTCATGCACAAATCAAGTATGTGTCTTACAGCTATTTTAAAATTCACAAACAAGGCTAGGCGTGGAATCCACAGAAGTCCAGCTAAACCTACTGGACCTGGTGATCCTACTGCACCTGGTGATGGAGCTACATATGATAGCCCCCATGCCCTGCTTTCTTTGTTTTTATAAAAGATAAACATTTTTTAAAATAAAATGAGAAATAGTACAGAAAATTAATGATTAAAAAGAGGATTTATGGGCAAAGCTATTTCCAACAATGTCATTCAAAAGCAATAACTTGGAACCAAAGAGTTCTTCATAAACTAGTTGAAGACTAGTTAATGCTGGGCACCCAAGTGATGGAGCCCAGAAAGAGTAAAAGGTGACAGCAAGAGTGTCAGATGCTGACGGGAAAGTGTCCACGGTGCACTGCTGCGTTAAAAACAGAGGTGCCTGTCAGTGTGAGGTTGCTCTTCTACTAAAAACACAGACGGGGAATAGTAATATTTCTCTAGACACTGACAGTGGAGACAGATTATAACAGAGAGCAGGGCAGAAGGGCTGGGCATTTATTATACTTTCAGAACTACTATGATCCGCACAGACCATTTCAGAAAAGGATTTATAAGCCATTTGCATTGTTCTCTTTATACATAAATGAAAGTTTTAATGACTTTTTAAATTGAAGTTTTCTGTTGCCCAGGATTAGAACCCAGCGCCTGTGCACACTAGGTAAGCGCTTTTAGCTGAGTGCAGTTTTTAGCA
>NC_022028.1:96298-100313 GCF_000317375.1 Microtus ochrogaster | reverse complement strand
TGTTTATGATTATCCATCAACAACCTATATTTCCTAATTATACATTACATTTTAAAAATGAACTACACAATCACAATACCTTAATCAAGATCAGAAATACATATACATATAAGAAAATTGACCTTAAAATCCATACCAATGCAAATTATTCATACCTATATCATAATTTATTACTTTAAAAACAAGGTTTTCTACAAGACCTAGGATCCTTAGGAATTCCACACGGCACCAGAGCTCTCCCTTCCATACACCACGGGAAAACATGGAGGGAAACTCATCCCTAACTGACTGCTGTGAGCCTCCAGGCTCCTGGCAAAACCTCGTGTCTCCAGCCTCGGCCTGGAACACCAGTAGCTGCAACTACCCATGTGAATCACCACACCCAGCTCAATGACAGATTCCCTTGTTCCTCACTAGCAGCTCACCACAGCCATGTGACTATAATAAAGTTCTGTCTCCCGTCAAATAGTGGTTATAAAATTCAGATGGGATGTGTGTGTAATCAACGAAGCCCAAACAATCACATTCAGAATGGGTGGGGGCCTGGCAGGGGGAGCCTGGCAGGGGATAATGATGACACTAAAGGACTCGGGCCATTAGATTGTTCTCCATCCCCACCCAACTCCTTATCCTTCACATTCCAAAATCAGTGCAATAAAGAAAATATTAGTCTTAGAGCTAAAAGCTTCCTGGACAAAATATAACACCCTCTAAATTTTTCTTAAAATCTAACACATCTGTCAAAAGTCAATAATTTTATGACTTTAATTTTGGTAAGTCAGAATGAGTTTAGCTTTGTGGTTAAAAAAAAAATGAGTCTCAACAATCACAGTGCAATACAAAAAGCTTATACTATCCATAAGATTAAACATCTAAATTTCGTGTTTCCATTTGAACCTTAACCTACAAATGTTTGGTTCTCATGGCTGGAGAGACGGCTTATTGGTGAAGAGCCCAATACTGCTCTTGCAGAATACTGGCATGCAATTTCCACATCACGAGGCTCACAAGCTCCTATAACTCAAGCTCCAGAGGATCTGATGCCCTCTTACTGTTGTTGTGGGTACTGTACTGAAGGGCACATACCCACACACAACCCTACACACATATACATAATCAAAAATAATAAAACAAATTTTTAAAAAGCCTAGTTTTTATAAAACTGTCAGTACCCCAGAGTTATTATTGGGAAAATAAGCTTTATAACTATTAAATATTGTTAGAAAAATAAGGAGTGGCTGGTCTGTTCAGATGGACAGACAGATTGCAGCTGCTGTTCTGTTCTACCCAGCCAGTCAGAATAATCTCTCTAGTATTCTGTTTTGTAACAATTGTCTGGTTTTATTGCTGATTATGTAAACCTTGGATAAAAGACAGAACTCCCTCCCCATCTCATGGGTCCTTTCCTATGAAATGAAGATCTCAGATAGGCATTAGGGAAAGGAATTTATAACTCTAGTGAAGCAATTTAATTATCTCCAGCTCAAAACAAAGGGATCTATTTTCTAACTAGAAAAGTAGCAATGGATAGCACAATAAATGCTTTCAAAGTGAACGGAAAGGGTGTGTCAGAGCCAGAGCCAACACGGGGATAAGGGCTGACTCCATGCAGTGGGTAGAAGTGGCGGGGGCAGGGCTGTGCCCACCGCTGCTCACCTGGCCACACCCTGCCTATGGGATGGCCCTGTGGAGGGAGAACTCTGACGTCCCCGCTGTCACGCAGGAGCACAGAAGACTCCAGGGGAGAGCAGAACATGGGGGAATCCCTGGATGACAAATCCCAGATGTGTGAGGCTGCCCTGTGTTACCACTTTGGATCAGGACCCCAACTCTGGAACTGGACACATGAGCCACTACATTGCAAGGTGGCACTTCTTGGTATGCTGAGGGCAAGAGGGCTGATAACACTCTGTCAACCACTGCTTCTCTCCAGTAAGAGGCAATGCCACCTGCACAGGGAGGGCAGTACCCTGAGGAGGGTCATGTCCTCACTGACACCCCCTCTCATTTGGGCTACCCTGTGTACCGCAAAGCTGACTCTTGCTGGCTTCTCAGCCACGGGATCTTAACGTGCAATACAAAAATCTTGCACTGTGTGACCCAAGCCGGCCTCAAATTTACTATTAAGTACATATAAAGCCCCAGCTAATGGTCAATTCATGGGGATCCTCTTGCCTCAGTTTCCCGAGTGCTGGGTTGCAGAAGTGAGCTACCACTACACAGATGGTCTGGTACAGTACCCAAGGGGACCTCGGGGTCCAGACAGAGAAGTAACAAAAGACACGGGTCGGGAGAAGAGTGATAAGCGCCAAAGTCCACTGAACCCAGAAAACCTTGTCCTTTGGGCATGGGCATTCCTGATGGGCCTGTAGGCACAATGACACAAAACTTTTAAAGTAAATTTGTTGATTAGTATACAAAGCACTGTTTCACTGTGACATTTTCATATATGCTCATCACAACACTTGGCTCTTACTCACATACACTGCCCTCCTTCATCCCCCATCCCTGGTCCTCTTCTGTTCCCCAAACACTTCCTTCTATGCACCCCTCTTGCTTCCTCTACTCCCTTCCTTTAGACCTCTTCCTCTTCCTCTCATGGTCCCTTTTCTATTCCATGTAAACACACACCCCCCTCCAGATTACACTTCTGACACAAAGTATGCTTGTCTTTCTGAGTCTTGATGGGCTTTGCTTTTAATATAATGATGCCTGATTTCCAGTTGTATCCATTTCCTCAGAGTGTCTAATTCTTTCAAGTCAGAAATCAGAATGCTAATCTTTGGCTTGTCAACCCCCCACAAATCAAAGCCAAGACCTGGTAGGCTTCAGAGTCTGCCTGGGATATCTGTCGATGTAGAATATGGACCCCCCCCATTCTTGTCTCTAATCTCACCCTTCTGACATGGGTACCATCAAGGCCACTGAGAGGCAAGGATGCTGAGCGGTAAGGCCTCCTGGCTAATCTACTGAGCATCATGGGTGGATACCCATGGCTTTAAGGCCACTTCTGTGGAACTGATGACATCTGTCTCCAGACTCCCTCCTCTCTTGCATCAGTAGAAAGAAAGTCTAGAGACATATAATTATATTTGAATCCCTTCAGAAACCCAGAGTTTCCCTGATTTACCAACAGTAGTCTTTTCTGCCATCATGTCTTTGTCAAGAATTATTTGGGGTTGTTCACTGGAGCACCGTTTTCCTTATAAATAAATGTGCCATCGTTGCAAGATTTAAGAGAAAGATAAAGAACAAAAATATGTAGAATCCTAACCCACAAAGCCACATATTTCTCAATACTCCTGGGACATGGTTGATTCTGGTTTTGTTATGACTATGTTTTTGTTTAGCCAAACATTCTGCAGACCATTTCCCCCTGGAAATGAAACTCTTCAGGCATTTTCAGAGGAACTTAAGCAATGCCCTGGCTGTTTTGAACTTGATTCTGGATAACCACTAATCTCCCCAACACAGAAAAGAAATCTCGGCACACAGCCCCATCATGCAGCGGCAGTAATGACACTTATTATTCTGCCCAGCAATCATTTGTGACTTTAACCTAATTATTCGAAGTCCGATTTTGCTTTTCTAATTATACCCGCTAATGGATCTGTCAATACCAAAGAGCCCGGTGTGAGGGAGACACCACCTCCCCGGGTAATTTCTCTCACAGGTGAAGCTGATAATCACACTGTTCACCCAAAGCTTTTTTAAATACGTAAGTTCCTTTAAGACTGCCATTTCTATAACATCAATCTGCCTGAGCTTTGTAGTAGATCCAATTTAGTGAAACACGAAAATCAATCACTTCTCAATGTGAAACTTTCCAATGTACACAGAAGGAATAAGAATTCGATTTTTAAACATTGTTTGCAGCCCTTGGCTGCAATGGGTGTCATTCTCAAATTCCTAGAGCAAGTGAAAACTTAGATTAGAGGGTTTTTAAGATTCAGGTTTCCATTATCTTACCATTCAAAAGCCCAAGCTTCTAAAAATGAAGGGAGGGAGGGAGGGA
>NC_022028.1:93376-95138 GCF_000317375.1 Microtus ochrogaster | reverse complement strand
CCTGGGAGCGGGGCCTGGGCAAGGGACAACCAATTGCTTCTTAAATTAATTTTCTAGGCTTTGTTTCAAAGTGACCAAGATAATAATAATGAAATACACAAACACATATACCACACACACTGTTATTAAAGTTTTTGCAGCTAGCATTGGGACTAGAAACTTTTTAAATTTCACACACTTGAAAGAAATTTGGGGGTGAAAAAAGGGAAGAGACTCAAGTTACTTCAGTGAATTCCTGTAAGATTCTCACAGCAAGTCCTTCTTCTCATCCATACTCTCTCCCCCACCCCCACATTCTCACCGGTACAGTTCAAAGCAGAAAAGCAGAAGCTCCTAGGCCCGTTAGCTAAGATATAAAGATACACCCTGACTCCAGGGTGCTTGCCTGACACATTCAGGGCTCTAGGCTCAGTCTCTAATAGAAAGAAAGGGGTGTGGGTGGAGGGGGGAAAGGAGAGGAAGAAAAAGAGAGAAAAATTAAACTTGGGCCTGTGAGATTCTCTGTGGCCAAAGGTAGCCACTGCCAAGCCTGGTGACCTGAGTTCGATTCCTGGGGCCCACATGTGAAGATGAAGCTGACCCCCACAAGCTGTCCTCTGACCTCCACACACGTACCCTAACAGGCCCATGCCCATACACAAACAAATTAAATACACTAATAAGGTGAAATACAAAGACATAAAAGATTTTAAAGACATGTGATTCCAAAGACTTATTATGAAATTAGAAGACAAAACTTAAGTAAAAAAATATTATATTGATCACTAAAGTGGTAATATTTAGGTATGTTATGATTAGATAAAGTATTGATTTTATTTGGTTATTTTTTAAAATGAAAACCTGAACTTTCTCATGAGCTTGCGCAGTTGCCACGGGGCATCAAGACTCACCGGTCATTTACCTGCAGCTGCCAGCATGTGCCACCATACAAACAAGCCATTGCCTTTCCCACCGAAAATCCCACCACACCGGGAGCTATGCCAGGCTAGCTCACCCCGCAGTGCAGAACAGGGTCACTGCCAGCTGTCGTTACAGCAAAGGTCATGTCACACACATGCAGTCACTCTTGACATGAACTCTGGGTCCCAAGTCGATTAACCATGAGGCTAAGAAGAAAAATCCATAACTGGTCTTAGAACACTGCCAGCAAGTCAGCTTGGGGGAGCTGGGAAACCTTATAACTTGTAGTAAAATATTCCCTAACAGAAACTACAATTTTACCCACTTCCATGTGGCATTAAGAGCCTTCATGTGTAACCATCACCACTACCCATCTCAGGAAACCTTTTCATCCCCGCTACCTTCACTCCTCAACTCCCACCCCGGACCCCCACAAGAACAAATGCTGGGTCAGAATGGAGAAGCTTCTGGGAAGTGGGGCCATTCGCAGAGCATCATGGGAAAAGCAAAGGCCAGCATCCCCACCAAGGCAGAGGAAGAACATAAATATTCATAGAATAGCCGAGGTCTACCAGGGCTGCACACAGTGGCTGGGAATCTTCACAACACAGACTATGGAACCAGGAACTGTCCAAGAACTGAGGTGCTCAGGGCTTGTTACTCTCTCTGGAAGCGTGGTGCCAGGAGCACAGTACAGGGATGAGAGGCACCAGGAGCGCAGAACAGTGATGTGCAGTGCCAGGAGTGCAGTGCAGAAATGTGCGGCGCCAGGAGCGCAGAACAGTGATGTGCAGTGCCAGGAGCGCAGTGCAGGGACGTGCGGCGCCAGGAGCGCAGTGCAGGGATGAGAGGCACCAGGAGC
>NC_022028.1:88223-93046 GCF_000317375.1 Microtus ochrogaster | reverse complement strand
CAGTACAGGGATGTGTGGCGCCAGGAGTGCAGTACAGGGATGCGCGGCACCAGGAGCGCAGAACAGTGATGTGCGGCGCCAGGAGCGCAGAACAGGGATGTGCAGTGCCAGGAGTGCAGTGCAGGGATGAGAGGTACCAGGAACGCAGAACAATGATGTGCGGTACCAGGAGCGCAGTACAGGGATGCGCGGCACCAGGAGCGCAGTACAGGGATGGACTTGCCCATTTTGTCTCAACACAGTCCCTAGGGAATTTTTAAAATTCTGAATATAAACATACACAATGTAAACTATGGAGGACTCACTGTGAACACAACTAGTGTAGGGAGGTTTACACAATAAACTCTGTTCTCCGTGGATTACAACTTCCACCTGCAGACGGAGCCCATTTGTGTGCTATGTTGATAAGTTTCATCAGTTTGTCACGAACCTAGCCTACGTGGGAAAAGGGAATCTCGGCTGAACTGCCGTGGGAATGTCTATGGGCATTCTCTCAGTTGCTTATTGAAGTGAGAGGGCCCAGCTCACTGTGGTCAGTGCTGTCTCTAGGCAGGTAGTCCGTACTGTAACGAAAGTAACCGAGCAAGCCAGTAAAGAGCATTCCATGATCTCTGCTTCAGTTCCTGCCTCCAGGTTCCTGCCTTGAGCTTGCGTCCTGGCTTCCCTAGATGGTGGACAGCTACCTGTAAGCTTAAATAAAAGTTCCCGGAGTTAGTTTTGGCCATATTTATCACAGCAACAAATAGCAGTTGTTCTAATGGGCTCCCCAGACATTCAGCAAACATTCACCCATCGGGCCTCCTCCCTACTGTGGTAAAGACACCCGTATGGTCTGTGATGCAGGTCCTCACACACAGCAATGCTTCCGTTAACTATGATTACAGACGGTGCCAAACTCAGCCAGGTGTGAGCAGAACCAAGTGAGCCAAAGAGGCGCCTTCTGCTTGCCTCAGTATTCACATGCAGATTCACCTGGTGCACGGAAACAGCAGATCATGCGGTCACGCACATATTCACCTGGTGCAGTTACACACGGATTCTCCTGTGCACGGAAACAGCAGACCGTGCGGTCACACAGGGATTCACCTGGTGCAGTCACACACGGATTCACCTGGTGCAGTCACACACAGATTCACAGGGTGCATGGAAACAGAAGACCGTGCGGTCACGCGCAGTCACCTGGTACATGGAAACAGCAGACCATACACCAGAGTGGCTCTGGTTCCCCTAATGGAAGAACTGTCATGAGCATGCATGCACCCATGCAAAGACAGCATCTCTGAAGGCATCGGCCTCAGCCTACCGGTCATTTCAACCTCACTGTTAAAGGCGGCCCTTAAGCCTCTAGCTCCTGCCCTGCTGACTTGACCTGAGCTCAGCAAAAAAGAAGAAACCTAGAGATGAGCTCAAGTAGGACGCTCTGGTGAGACGGAAGGGTCGGAGAGACGCTTTCAGAATAGGACAATGAACCTGGTGAAAATAATTTCTTTTTAAAAATTTGGGGCTTTAACAAAAAAGGTTTTTTAAAACTGTTTTATTTCTGTGAATGCATCTGTGTCTGTGTGGGTATAAGACATGTGTAGAGGCCCCATGGAAGCCAGAAGATGACCCTGCCTCCTCTGGAGCTGCTGTTGTAGTCATTGGTAAGCTGCCCAATGCAGGGGCTGGGAATTCAACTTGGGTCCTCTACAAGAGCAGCAGCGAGGAATCACGGCTCAGACATTTACACCTGCTGAAAAACATTCATAGTTGCACCACAAATGCAACCGCTCAACACCTGACCCAAAAGGGGAACCTGCATTGTCGCCAGGCAGGAGAAGGGAGCCTGCTAGTCACCTTGTGGGGCGTTGTACCTTAGAGAGAGCCAGTAGCCAGCGCCTGGGCGAGGCATGTCTGCTTCTGAGGGATCCTGAGGTCTTCCTCAGCGTTGCCTTCCCTGCATCCTACTGCTCACATGTGTGGCTACTGTGAACGGTGAGATATTAAAATCACAAAATACAAATAGCAGTTCAGAGTTCAGTATGAAAAAAAATTGCAGTCTGATGCCACAGCAAAAGGACAAGTTTTAATGCTCTGGTTAACTAAAGCACACCGTCAATTTGTGTGTCTTCCATTTTAAAGCTAAGGTCTCTTGTAACTCAGGCTAGCTTTGCATTTTCCCTGTAGCCAAGGTTAGCCTTGAATTTCTGATTCTCCTCGCACTGAGTATTGAGTGCTGGAATATTAAGTGTGTGTTACCATATGTGCCATATTTCCTTTTTTAATTTTGCTACCAGAATATGTGGACTGCCAATCCTGGGCCACTAGAATAAGTGGACTGCCATTCCTGGGCCACTAGAATATGTGAACTGTCATTCCTGGGCCATAGAATACGTGGACTGCCATTCCTAGGCCACTAGAATTTGTAGACTGCCATCATGGGCCACTAGAATTTGTAGACTGCCATCATGGGCCACTAGAATATGTGGACTGTGGATCTCTGTGAGTTCGAGACCAGCCTGGTCTACAAGAGCTAGTTCCAGGACAGGCTCCAAAGCCACAGGAATCCTGTCTTGAAAAAACCAAAAAAAAAAAGAATATGTGGACTGCCATCATGGGCCACGCTCACAGATTAGGTCTCTTCTGGATCCTGTTTTCTGTTTATTTTTAAATGGATGCATTTAATTATGATCTGAGAAAACACCATTCCTTTTTGACTTTTTTTTTATGGTGCCAATTTAATTCCTTATTAAGTATCCTTTAGCTACAGTTTTAAGGAAGGTCACGGTCATTTTTCCCAAAATAAACCCACAATACCATGGAATGGGGGAGAGCTGCCAAAATCTTCACCGGATGGGCCGGAAGCAGAAACTCCCAAGTGTATTCAGTCCGGTTTTTCACCAGCAGTCCCATCCCAAAGCCAGGGAGAAAAGCAAAACCTCACAAGGGACTCTCATTGTTTTGCATATGAACCCCATGAGTACCTGCTCTACAAGAAAAGCTTGTAGAGCTCCCCTTCCCAGCCTTGAGAAGCAGCCTCCTGGTGCAGACCCAGAGAGGTTCCCTGTGCCTCCTTCCCTCCTTCACTCTACTCCAGGAAGGGAGTGGAATGAACACCTGAGTCCAGCTGTGGCTACACACCTCAGCCCACCCTTCCAAACTCTCTCCATTCCCCTGGGCCACTAGAATATGGCCCACTTGTAATGGCTAATCTTGGCAGTCACCTTGACCACATCTGGTCATGGTGGTCATGGCTATGAGGGATTAGTCTTGAATGGGTCAATTGAGCTGAGGTTCGAAGACCTGCTCTAACCCCAGATCATCTGAGGATGGAAGACCCACCCTAAATCTGGATCACTTAATGTCAGAAGACCCACCTTAAATTCAGGCCACACCTTCTGATGGCAGCCTACATAAAAGGACTTTTTTTTTTTGCCTATTTGCCTTCGTTCTCATTGGCAAGTTTATCTACCCTACTTCTGAAGTATTCCTTTGTTGGTATTAGAACCTACTTATTGGGATTCCAGTGCATATTGAAGACCAGTCTAAGAACCCAGTCCTGTGGAATGAGCAACTGTTGAATTCTTGGCCTTTTCACTGGGAGACGGCCATTGTTGGACACAGCTTGTAAGCCATTCTAACACACACTGTTTAATATACATACAGACTCATTCTCCCAGTACTGTTCCTCATGAGAACACTGACTAATTCACCGTAGCCATGGCCACACAAGGGTACCCCTAATTCTTCCCCTTGCCACCTCATGGAGTTGGAATGAGTACTACTTAAGAGACCTCCGGAGTCGTTCCCTTCATCACCTGCTAGATTATCTCAAACCCCACTACCTTCAACGGTTTGGGAGTCGGGACCCAGAATTCCAACCAGACTTCAATTTGAGACCAGTCAGATCTGAATCCTAAAACCTACTGTGGTTACAAGACTGAGGACCATAAATCATTCTCTTTATCCACAATCTATCAGATTGCGGCAACAACAACCAAAGAAGCAAACACCCACTCAGCAGAGATAGTTACTCCAAGAAACACCACAAATGCTGATAACTCCAGATAACTAGTCTCATCAAAAAACACAAATATGAACAACCAATATGCCTTCTCCAGAAGCCAGCAATCCCTATTGCAACGGACCCTGGGAAAAGCAATTTAGCTGAAGCACAAGACAAGGACTTCAAAATAGCAATTATGAAATATTTCAAGGACCTTAAGGAGGATGTGAATAAATGCCTTAATGAAGTCTTTGAAAACACAAACAGTCGGCTGGAATAATGCAAACATTTCAGGACACGAAAGGAGAATTTAGTTTAGAAATGGAATCACTGAAGAAAAGCCATGCTGAAATAAGCCTGGGAATGAGACTCTGAAGAGATTGAACAGAAGCTCAGAGGAAGCCTCCTCAGCAGACTGAAGTAGAAGAGGGATTCTCCAGTTCTGAGACTAGGGAGAAAAAATGGATAGTTCAGTCAAAAAAAACCCAAACAACAACAACAACAACAACAACATTAAATCTAAGTAAAATCCAGGCACAAAACATCCAAGAAAGCTGTGACAGTTTAAAAAGACTGTACCTATGAACAACAGGTATAGAGGAAGAAGAAAAACCTAGTTCCAAGTCATAGAAAATATTTTAAACAAAATCTTGGAGGAAAATTTCCCCAGTCTAAAGAAGGAGATGTCTAATGCCTAACGAGCTATAAGAGGCAGTGAGTAGACCCTTCCAAATACATATTAATCAAAACACTAAATTATAGGGCAAAGAAAGGATAAAGACAAAGTCACATATAAGGGTTCACCCATTAGACTGGCACCTGACTTCTCAACAGGGAC
>NC_022028.1:82060-87918 GCF_000317375.1 Microtus ochrogaster | reverse complement strand
AAAAACCTATCAATCACAAAAACAAAGGAAAAAGACAAACATCTCATGACAAAAAAAAAGCTAAGCTGTTGTGTTCACCAACCCAGCTCTGTAGAAGGTCCTGGAAGGAAGCCTTCAGGTTGAAGAAAATGGTAACTACCCCCAAGAAGAACCAATTCTAGAACAGGAAATCAGAAGTAGTTGGCCAATCCAGAAAACACCCTATTTGTTGTGGTTTTGCATGAGTAGTGATTCCATTATTTTAATATGCAAGTGCAAATATTTCCGATGCAGATCTGATGGCACGAGGAATGGAAATCTAGGAGGGATCCACTTGTCTGCTTCGGTCTGTCACACAGATAAACATGACTCCTGTCTCACTAGAGTCAAATGAGGTCCCGGCAACACAGGGGCAGGGCCTGAATCCCCAGTCTGCACTCTGTGTGGAAGCCACTAAAGTCATCAGAGTCGTGGCTATTAATAGCCCCAGTGGCCTCACAAACTATCACCAGGTCAGACAGAGTCCCTGTGTCCATGTGCTTGCTGTTCTGGCTGATCTCAGTCCAGAGCTAATCAGCATGTTCAGCTCAAACACAGGTCTTTCGGTCCTCAGTTGAGGCCATGGGCCATCTGTTCTGAAACTGTTTTTTAAATGCTGGAGCAGAGCAGTGAGAGAGGCTCATCAGGTCCGGCAGCTTGCTGCCCAGAATGTCCCCCTGAGTTCAAGCCCATGTGGTGGAAGGAGAGAACTAACTCCTTCAAGTTGTCTTCTGGCCTCCACTCAAGTACCATGACATAAACGTGCACACATATGATGGAGGAAAGTCATTGGTTAAAAAAATAAAGAAACTGCTTGGCTGGCCCTCATAGGTTAAAACATAGGTGGGAGGAGTAAACAGAACAGAATGCTGGGAGAAAGAGGAAGTGAGCTCAGACTGACAGCTCTGCTCTCTGGAGCAGAGACGCCATGCTGCCCGCTCCTGAGCAGACACACATGATGAAGCTCCGACCCAGGAGGGATGTAGGCTAGAATCTCCTTAGTAAGCCACCTCGTGGCTACACTAGAAATGGGCTAGTCCAGGTGCGAGAGTTAGCCTAGAAGAGGCTAGATAGAAACGGGCCAAGCAGTGTTTAAAAGAATACAGTGTCCGTGTAATTATTTCGGGTAAAGCTAGCCGTGCGGGCGGCCAGGGTGCTGGGGACACAGCCCCGCAGCTCTTATTACTACACACATACAAATAAATAAATGTAATTAAAATGTTTCAAATGTTAGATTATTAATCCCAGCACTCGGGAGGCAGAGACAGGAGGATCTCTGTGAATTCGAGACCAGTCTGGTCTACAAGAGCTAGTTCCAGGATAGGCTCCAAAACCACAGAGAAACCCTGTCTCAAAAAACAAAAAAAACCAAAAAAACCAAATCAAATGTTAGATTAATTTCCTCTCTACTTCAGAACTGAATAACAAACTTGGAAAAGGTATGCCGAGGGACACTGGCTCCTTTGCCAGGTACCAGAATCACTTGGGTCTTCGGCAACACTTAAGGCAGGGCTGATCCCATCCCATTCCTCTATTGACCACCCCCCAGGAGGGCTCACCTCCTAAATTCTCCTCTCACTTCAAGCAGCATCTCCTTATGCAAAACATTTTAAGTAAAAGGATAAGCCTGTCTTGAGCTGTGGAGAAAGGGAAAGCCTACCCAAAGCATCTGGTCACACACAGCATGAAGTGGACAGGCATCAGAAAGGGGTCTGGGGACCTAGGCCTCCACTCCCCAGGAGGCAGGGTGTTACCCCTCCCAGAGCGTACCCACCGCACCATAACACATCCTGACATCCTCCATACGTGTGTTGTCTCAGTGACTTCCTCCATCTGACTAATTTCATTAGATGTTAAACAATACCAGGTGGGGATTAAGTTGTGTCAAGATGCTTCTGGGACAGGACAAGCACCATGACCAAGAGTAACACAGTCGGCTCAACCAACGCTGTGCAGTTACCTCACCCCTGCTTTCACTGCCTTGCCAAGTCCTTTCTGCAGAAAATAGACCAGAAAATGGCCGGAAAGCAAAGGACAGTGCTGAGGTCCTGGTCTGCATAGTGGCAGCTGTGGCTGTGAGGTTCTGGTCTGTGGCACAGTAGTGAAGATGCTGTCATGGCATCTTCAGTGGGAGCTCTGGCTAGAGAGAAGAGTCTGAGAATAAACCACCTCCACAGGCACACAAGTCTGGAAGCCACAAGCCTGGAGGTGTTCTTGTTGTTTGCTGTTGAGCAGAGATGGACCAAGCAACAAGTCAGCAGAGAACAAGAAGGAAGCCAGAGAGTGGGTGTTAGAGATCAGGTGCTCTCCCACCTGCCTCAGCAGCAGTGGCTACATCACCACCAGCCATTTCACAAGGTCCCTGCTATCACAGACCATTCTCTCTTCCTATCTTTCTCTGTCTGTGCCTCTTGCCCCCATTCCAAGATGGCCTTTTGCTTCCCCTTCCATAAATCTCTTGCATGAGATCTATTGTATGGTGTGATCTCTGCAACACTCCTAGTGAGATCTGTCTTGAGGTGTGATCTCTACAGCATTCCTTGTGAGATCCGTCTTGAGGTGTGATCTCTATAGCATTCTTTGTGAAATCTGTTGTGTGGTGTGATCTCTACAGCATTCCTTGTGAAATGTGTTGTGTGGTGTGATCTCTGTAGTATTCCTTGTGAGATCTGTTGTGAGGTGTGATCTCTGCAGCATTCTTTGGCTCCTACTCATCAAGGTTCTAAAGCCTTGAGACAGATGGTCCAGTGGTTAGTTATTGTGCTTGCCCCCAAGTGTGAGGAGGACCAGAGTTTGAAGACCCAGAAGCCAGTAAAAGCCAGGCAGGATAGACATCTGTAGTGTTAGCATTCCTATGACAAGATGGGAGGCAGACACAGAAGAATCCCTGTAGGCTAACAGGCCAGATAGCCTGGCAGTGAAGAAGTGACCCAAACAGGAGCGAATCTAAGGACTGATACCTGAGGTTATCATCTGACCTCTATACACACACACACACACACACACATACACACACACACACAGGCACGCACATACACATACACACAAACACACAGAGAGGGGGAAGAGACAGAAAGAGAAACACACACACACAGAGAGAGAGAGAGAGAGAGAGAGAGAGAGAGAGAGAGAGAGAGGGCTTGAATGGGAATGTCCCCCACATTATGTATGTCCCCCACAGTATGACCAGCTCTCATAGTGGAGCAGCTGGTCCCCAGTTGGTGACATCACTGGTAGACTATGAAAGGTAAAATCCTCTCACCACTTTCAGTTCAAGCTCTCTGCTTCACGGTTGCAGCTAAAATGTGAGCTCTCAACTTCCTGCTCCTACCATGTCAGCCACTTGCTGTCCCTGATTACAGCCCTAACCTTCTGGAACCAGAAATCAAAGTAAACTCTTCTCTATAAGTTGCTTTGGTCATGGTATTTTATCCCATCAATATAAAAGTACTTAATGCATACACCGATGCACATGGGGGCCCACACCATACACACACCATATATACAAATTAAAACCCAAGGCAGCGAATGACAGGAGCCACAGGACAGTCTCCTGTGCCCATCTCTGCTCATCTGCTCAGCACACACACAAATACACACTGTGGTATGCCCCTACCCACAGCTCACACACACAATAATAAATATGTGATTTTTTTTTAAGGATAGAAGCCTGATGTTTCCATCCCACCCAAGGATCTGTCCTAGTATCTGATGGAGACTTCCAGGTCATGAAAGAAGTCAGATACTATTGGGATCAGCAAGCAGATGAGTGACAGCTGCCTATGGCTCTCCTAGTTCAATTATTGGTATGTGTTTTTCTTTAACTTTTACTTGGAGAAATGACGTTGGGAGGAGGCAGATACCAAGGACTTAACATGACAAGTGAACCCAATCTAATCCCCTCTACTTTGCAAAAATGGTGAAAATCTTCACCCTAGGTACCCAGAGTTCTCAAACCCACTGGGAAGAGACTCCACAAACATATTGGGGACAGGAAAAGAAAAGGCCACAGGATAACAAGCATACAAATTAACCCTGGAAGCAGGAAAGGAAGGAATATTAACAGACAGGAAACAACGAAGCTAGCCATGTCTAGAGATTAGGAATATTGTGAACACTGGCACATGGTCCCCAAAAGGCTTTGTAGCGGAGAACACGAAATTCCCAGTTCTGGAAGCCCTGGAGGTTAGCCCTGGGGAGGTGTCCACTACAGGCAAACACCACAACACCGGCACTAAAATTCAAAGCTCACAGAGGACCCTCCTCCTCTTAAATCAACACTCCAGCTCTCCGATGGTCAACTAAGCGAGTTAAAATAATCTCATCCTGGAGTAATGAATGCCCATGGCAAGAACACCCTGGCTCAACAGAATTAGGCAGCAACTATTCTATCAAGACGATAATGAAACAATCTGCAAGACTATGATGCCAAGAAGGAGCACTACGATCTGGGCTCATCCCTCCTGGAAACAAGATTCTAATCAATTAGCCCAACCCCCAGCCCCACCCCCCCACACCATCTCTGCATTATCTGCCCTCTTCACAAAAGTTCCTGGGAAGCCACTTACCATTCTGTGCTCACAGGCAGGAAATGGAAAATCAAGTCCTCTGTGGAACGCGGCAGAAACTGCCCATTGTAATTCAAGCCAGCCTGATTAAGGACTCTTAATCTACACACAGCTAATTCTTCAGACTGACAGTAGAGTGGATGTGAGGCAGGGAGAGTGCTCAGTTCTAATCACACAGAGATGGATCCTGCACTCGTTCCTAGGCAGCCTCATTAACAATTGCTGGGGGTGCTGGGGCGAGGGGGGGGGTACTCTTACAGGGAGACTCTCTGGAAGAGCCAAGGCCCCTGGGCACAGGGTTTGGGGAACACCACGAAAGATGCCAAAGAAGTTTGCCTTCTGTATTAGTTACTGGAACTCTCTGCTGTGACAAGATCTCCTACCAAAGCAACTTCAGAAAGGAAGGGTTTCTTCCTGGGCATCCGGTGCCCGTCATGGGGGAAGCCACAGAGGCAGGAGTTGAGGCAGCCCTGCAGCCACTGTGGGAAGCAGAGCAGCACAATGGGCAGTGGTGCAGACTGTAACCCCAGCACTTGGAAGGTGGAGGCAGGAGGATTAGAAGTTCAAAGCCATCCTCAGCTAACAGGGAGTTGGAGAACAGCCTGCAATATATGACAACTTATCTAAAAACAAACAAAAAACAAAGGATTGGCAATTCCCCAAGAGTTTGTTTGTGTGGGTTAGAACCCAAGGTATTTATATTGCAGAAACTGAAAAAGTGAAACTTTTCAAACAAGAACATTCAAGCAGGAAATATCAGCGGCAAAGCAGTCACATATCATGGATCCTCTGGGAAAGTCCAGAGAGTGTAAGGGGAACAACGATTTTAAGTATCATTTTTAAAAACAATTTGGACCGTAAGTGCTTCTGACTGTCCCCCACACCACAAAGAAAACCCCAGGTCTAAAGATGGGGCTGGTGACCACAGGCGTGAGTCTGGTTGGTCTGGTTCTTATGGAATATTTTGTTTTATAGCTCAGGTTGTTTTCACACCCACAATCCTGCTTCCAAATGCTGGCATTAAAGCCACTATACCTGCCGCAGAAAACCATTGCTTTTATAAAAACCACTGGGGAACTAGAGAGTGATTAAGAACACGTGCTGTTCTTGCAGAGGACCGAGTCTCTGGTTCCCAACATTGCATGGTGGCTCACAACCATTCGTGACTCCAGTTCCATGGGATCCAACACCCTCTTCTGGCCTTCATGGGATCCGGCCCACATATGGTACTCATGCACACACGAAGACAAATACTACCACACATAGTGTTCC
>NC_022028.1:73707-80925 GCF_000317375.1 Microtus ochrogaster | reverse complement strand
AACCATCACCCTGGGGAGTCTGCAGAGAACCCCACACCCCTAATTGTGTTAGGAATCGTTCTATTGACAGAACCTACCCCACACCCAAATTGGCTGTTAATGGAGAGCTGTTAGCGGAACCCACCCCACATTCCAAACTATCTAGAGAACTAGGTGTGTCAACTCGTGACTTCCTGGCCTAGGTGACCTGACCGAAGGTAACTTCCTGGACCATGTGACCAACATGAACCATGCGGCAAGAGCCCAGGCCCCTGTGCCCACCCCCCAACTCCTTACCCTATATAAGCTGTACCCCATCTCTAATAAACTGAGACTTTGACAAGAACCCCGCTTAGCCTCCTTCTTCTTTCCTAGCCCATTTATCTTCCAGATAGTGCCTCTCCGTGACCCTGGAATAACTGAACTGCCAGGTGGGTTACAACCCCTAGACTAAGTAACCTGCCAAGGCAATCAACACACACACACACCTGTCTGCCTGTTCACATGTGGTGTGTATATGCACACACGCCTGTCTGCCTGTTCACATGTGGTGTGTATAAAAACACATGCCTGTCTGCCTGTTCACTCAGGGGTGGGGGTGGGGACATCAACGGTCTTCCTTCAGCATTCTCCACTGTATTTGTTGAAGTAGGGGCTCTTCCTGAACCCAAGCCCAATGATTCAGCTATTCTAGCTAGCCAGCTTGCCCGGGAGATGCCCTGCCTCTGTCACCTGTGCAATGGGAGATCATGGCTGTTCTACCAACCTCGGCCAGTTCTCCAATGGATTTTAGAGACTGCAGCTCACACACTTGTGAAGCAAACATTTTATCCCTGGTGCTGTTTCCCCAGCCCCTAGTTGAGTGAACCCGAACACACCCATGCATCATTTAATGACAGGTTTGCATTCCAAGAAGTATGCCGCCAAGTGACCCTGACTTGTGTGGACATCGGAGTGTGCCTACACAAAGCAAGAGACCTACTATGACACCCAGCAAATGCAGCTCACACCACTGTCCTCTATCTAGTACTTTGTTGACCAAATCATTAATGTGTAGCACACAGCTATGTAAAGCATTAGTTCTGGCTCACTCCCTACTGAATATGGCACATGCTATCTGAAGAAAATGAGACTGCAATCAGTCTCACAACAAGGTGTGGGTGAGGGTGACATCTTACTGTCAACCTGGCTGGGTTTTTGACTGCCATGGAAACATACCTATGGGTGTATTTATAAAAGTATTTCTAGAAAGGTTTCCTGAAAATGGAAATTGCGATCTCAATGTGGGCAGTATCATCCTATCAGCTGGACCCGAGTAAAACAAGAAAGGTAGCGGAGTGCTGGCATCCATCTCTCGGGGGTCCGACTGCGGATTCAGTGCCGCCGGCCACCTCACACACCTGCTGCCATGGACTTAAGGGACTACATTCTCAGACTGAGCCAAGTAAGCTCTCCTTTCTCAAGGGGCTCCTGCCAAGTGTTCTATCCCAGCAACAAGGACAGTGACCGATGTAACAAGCCTACAACAAATGCTTACACAGAAAAAATGCTTGCTGCCAGTAAGACTTAATTTAATAAGTGAGGTCATGGACCAAATCTGGGCCCCAAAATTCATGCATTGGAAACTCAACCCTACATGTGATAGTGTTGGGCGGCCGAGTCTTTTTAGAAGTGATTAAGTCAGGAGGGCCCGGCCTTCATGAGTGAGTTAATGTCACTATGAAAGGGGCATGAAGAAGGGCTGGGGCACTGTTTAGCCTTCTGCCTCTGTCATGTGAGAATGCAGCGTCTCTTCCCTGTGGAGATCGCAACTGGACACCATCATGCAATTGCAGACTAGACACAGATGGTGATCAAATATCCAATCTCAGGTGCTTTTGTCCTGGACCATCCAGCCGCAGAATCCATGAGGCAAATCTCTGCTATTTCTAAACTGGCTGTCTCTGTTACTTTCTATAGTGTCAAAAAGCAGTAAGACTTGTACTGAGCACCATAGTAGATGTTTCAAGCTAGTACCAGGTTGTAGGATAATAAAAAGCAAACAAAGACGGTAACTAGCGAAGAGTCTCAGGGGCAGACATGAACTAGACTGAACTGGCTTGTGCCTGGCTGTTTAATAACGTTGAGGCATGCTCAGATCCTGAGGCCTCAGGCAGCCTGGACCTTCCCATAGGCTCTAGCAGGCGGGAAGGGGGAAAATAGTGCACTTGTTGTCATGTGAAAATGGTTTTCCTGATAGCAAAGCCAATTTTCCTTTCCCTTCCTCTAATCCTAGTTCCCCAGAAAAAGGCTTTTCTCTGTCTTCCCTTGGCATTCTCAGCATGGGTTCCTTGCTGAGCTCTCCTGTCTCTGTGAGTCATAACACACACATTGAGGTTGTCCCCTCAACCACAATGACAAGCACTCCGACCCGCGTACTCTGTGTGCACATCACAGCAGCCGCTCTTAATTGTATGTCTAAGTCCAGAAACTGTGATCTCAGATCCGCATAGGACAAGACGCCAAAAGAGTTCTCAAAACCCAAATACTTTCTATAAACTTCAGTCCCCTTCCAGAGATCCTCAGGCCAGAGCTGTTCTGTTAGGGACACAGTCACATGAGTGGTTTTGTCTGTTTCTCCACCAGATTAGAAGTATAATAATCAGAAGGAAACTTTGAAAATACAATCTTTGGCTCCACGGGGTCCTTTTAAGTCAGAAACCACAACTCCTGGGTTTTCTCAGTGAAATTATTCTTATGAAAACCAGAGAGGAATAAGTAAATATAGAAAATATTTCTGACATTGTAACTCTTACATGAAGAGTCTTTTCTTTATAAACACATTTGCTATCATTTATTACTTGTGTGTGTTCATGCATGTGTGCACAGGCACATGCGTGTGTGGGGGTGTATGACATGGACATGTATAGAGGTCAAAGGACAAGTTCTGCACGTATGTTCTCTCTCTTTACCATGTGGGTCCTGGGGAATGAACCTGGGCAGCCAGGCTTGGTAGCCAATGCTTTGGTCTGCTCACTCAGCTCTTTCAAGCCCTCATTTTCTTCTATCTCAAAAGACTGACGATAAATTCCAATTCACCTTCATACTTGAAATTTACTTCAAATTTTCTTCTTCAAAGTTTCAGTCACAGTCAGTGTTCACTTGCTCCTGTGGAGGTGACGTCTAGCAATGGCCTAGTCTCACAAGGGGTAAAGTGACAAGATACCCGTCACAGTACTGCTACCTTTATTATCTGTTGACATGGAGGGAAAATAATCCTCCAGTGTTACCTGCACCGGGTTCGAAGGAGGGTTAATGGTTTGGTTTCCATAACTTTTGGTTATCTGACCACTACAGACTCAAAAGAGAAACTAAGTAAATTTTTTTTTCTCAAATGAATAAAGCACGAGTCCTTTGAGGACATAAATCTTTCAAGTGACTGACTTAGTTCCATATTTTTGTGGACACGCTTTGTTCTGGGTTCTGATGAGTTTTCAGGAAGATCTGAGAGTGACATGTGAACACAACGTAAGATCAGATGATTCAGACAGAACAAAACACCATGGAAGGAGTTAATTCTGTGGCTAAACCAGGCCTGTAAAATGCCCACACAGTCTCCTCCTCTCTTTTCCAGGGCGCCTTTATTTATTGTGTTTTTCTGATGTTTGTACACTTAGGGGGCTGGCAGAGTGAGCTGCCAGTGAGGAGGCTTTTCTATTAGCTGAATCTGGCTTTCATCTGAAGAACAAATTCCCCTTTCCCTTCCTTCCTTCCTTCCCCCGGGGCCCAAGAGACGTAGAAAGCCTGGGCCTGGAGAGAAGGCTGAGGAAAGTGCAAGTCCATGCGGCCTCTGAGTTTCCCAGCCTGGCTTTATCTGAAAGTCCTTCATTCTCCCTGGACCACATCTGGACAGTGAGGGAGTGGGGTGGGAGTCACCAGGTGAGTAATGTCAATCATCTCTCCCATGGTCCACGACCAAAGCTCTGCACTGGAACCAGCCTTGCTTGGAAGGATATTTTCTTAACCAGAATTCCTTTCTCAGTTTTCTCCTTCTTGGCTGGGGGAGAAATGAAGAGCCTGTTCACAGATAACTAACGCGAGAGACATGTGAACAGGCAGCTCTTGAGCATTTTCCAACCCAAAATTCAGGATTTACAGTCTAAAACCAACAGAGAGCATTTTAGAGCCAGGTGGTTCCAGAAAATCTGAGACATGCGGCTGGCTGCCACAGCTCTCCCAGTACTCACCTGGCTTTTGCTCTATCCCAGGTAACAATGCAAGCTTCGCCCCGAAGTGCAAGGCCACAGGCCCTCAGGCAGCATTGCTGCAGGGACAAGGCCACCAGAAGGGAACACTGTGGTTTTCTATATTGAAAACATGCAGAAACGTAAACAAATTCTCATGTAAATATGCATTCCCTCTATAAACCCAAGCTGGACACCCAGAGTCTGAGTGATAATCTATCCTGCTGTCACACTGTCACCCAATGGCCAGGCCCGAGACACATGAGACGCTTGAAGAGAGGACAGTGCCCTTCCAACCAATTATACAATGATACAATATGGCTGTGTTTACATTATTAAAGGCAGGCAGACCAAATTATCTAGCTACTTCAAGTTAATATCCCCATTTATGTCAATTACCTGGCAGGCAGGGGCCAAACAATCTGGGTAATTACCTCCACTCTTTCAGACCGTCTGAATCTGGCCCTCATGTCCCGCTCATGTCCCGCTGTAATTTTTCCTTCCACAACACTTCCACCATCATCAACTACCAAGACCCACAGCCGCAGGGTGACATCGTCTCCTCTACCAGCAGTCTACCCAAGTCCTCTCCATTGCCTGGCAGATTAAGGTGCATCAGAAACTCAACCAATCAGGTTTAAAGTTAGGGCTTTTGTTTTGTTTGTTTCTGAGCCCAAGTGCTGAAAGCCCACAGACCAAGCAAAGTCCCATCTACAGGGACTAGGGAGATGACTTCTGGGTAAAGGGCCTGCGTGGAGCACACAGACTGTTTTCAGTCCGCAGCACCCACACCGAAAGGGTGGGGACAGCAAGCATTGCAGGTAATCCCAATGCTGGGGAGGCAGACAAGTGGGTCCCTGGAGCGCACTGGTCAGACAGCCTTGCCAAACTGGTGAGCTCCAGATTCACTGAGAGACAGAGACATTGACTCAAAAAGACAGCGTGACGAGGAATAGAGGGAAACATTGGCCTCTACACCCACATCTGTAATGTATACATGAGCGTACACGCACATGAAATCCTATTTCCTGTGCACTAGGTACACTCGGCTTCTAACCTCAGTTCTAGCACGTTCTGGTCAAATGGACTCCAATTCACAGGTTCACAGAAGGCTCAAATGAGACAGTGTGCCTTATTCTTCAGCCCAGGCCTGGCACACACTGCTGTGCTGAAGCCTTTACTCATGCTATTAAAGCAACACTACCTTTTATCGCCCATGTTTTAGTTTTCTGTTTCTGTGATAAATACAACTGATTGGAAGTGCCATCTCAAGCCCCGCCCCCTGGGAGTTGCCTTGGTCTGTACTCCACCTCCAGAAAAGGCCACCAAACACTGACCCCTCCCCAGGGAGGGTCAGGACCACTCCCTATCCCCCCCTTACCCCTCCATGTTTTCCTGCCACCCAGGAGCACTGTAGTAAACACAGGCATTGATTTGGTCTGATTGGAATTATTTGTGTTAGCGGAGAGGCTCTTCTTAACAATATTCCTAACAACAACTAAAAGCGATTTGGAGAGAAAAGGCTTTGTTTCATCTTACAGCTATCAACCCTGGAAGTCAGGGCAGGGAGTCAGGGCAGGGATATGGAAGCAGAAATGAAAACAGAGGCCATGGAGGAATGTTGCGGACTAGCTCGGTCCTCATGGCTTGCTCAGCCTGCTTTGTTACAGCACCCTGACCCACCAGCCCAGGGTTGGCACCACCCACAGTGGGCTGGGTCTTCCCACATCAATCACCAATCAAGAAATATACCACAGATTTACACCAGGCCAATCTGGTAAAAGGGAGTTTTCTTCATTGAAAGTCCCCTTCACAGATAGCTCTAGTTTCTGTCAAGTTGACAAAAACAAAACAAACAAAAATACTAGCCAACTCTCAAAAAACACGTATGTCCATGTCCTGATCCCCATGGTTCCCATGACCTGTGACACAGCCTTACACTACAAAAAATGTAGATAAACTAAGGGTCTTAGGAAGGAGAAAACAAGCCCCAGCAACAATCACACATTTTCGTAAGAGACTGGCTAAAGCAGTTGAGAGACAGACAAACAGGACAGACAACCCACACCCAGGCCTGACGCTGGAAGAAGCAGAGCTGATTCGTCTCCTTGAGGCCACAGAAGATTCCAGACTCTGGCCTCCAGAGTAGTAAGGCAACACAGCTGTTGCTTTATCTGCTGCCACTTGCTTTGATCTTCGAAAGTGTCCCGTGTAGCCCAGGATGACCTCTAAGATGATTTCTCGCTGCTCTGAATGTAGCTGAGGAAGACCTTGAACTTGTGATTCTTCTGCCTTCACTCCCCAAGTACTGCATCATGGCCATGCCCTATCACATCTGTTAGGCGGTGCTGGGCATTGAACCCAGGACCTCCTGTTGGTCTCAGACTTTCCTTAAGCTTGGAACTCTGCTTTGATGACATCAACACAGCAATAATTAGACTCAAAGAGAAGGTGTCTGGAAATAGTGACACCAAAGGCTGGTGTTACAACCTCAACCTGGAAAATTCAAGAGGCAGAAATGGAAGTGACAAGGAGCAGATCATTTACTTAGGAGGAAAGTTCACGGGAGACAGCCCTCAGAGCTGGAGGCTGGAAGCTCACTTTGAAAGGGGGCTAGGCCAGCAGTTACAGGGACCTACAGTATCTGCTTTCAAATAGCGCTGTCTATTCAGCATGTCGTGGTTCTTTGTGCTCTGACTGCAGCTCACACAGATTCTTCTATGTGTAGGTTAATGCTCTTGTAAGGTCTGGGAAATACTTAGCCATTTCGACTCCCTACCGCTTTCCTGATACTGACATTAAATCAAAGCATTCACGGGGGCGTTCTTCCACTCCTTTCTGTGTGCCATAGTCCCCCAGAACATGGGCGTGAAAGGTGTTCCCACTCACAGCCATTGTCTCTCAGAACATCGGAATGAAAAGTCTCCCCACTCACAGCCATGGTCCCCCCAGAACATCAGCGTGAAAAGTCTCCCCACTAACAGCCATGGTGGCCCCAGAACATCAGCCATCAGCA
>NC_022028.1:72053-73403 GCF_000317375.1 Microtus ochrogaster | reverse complement strand
GTGAAAGGTCTCCCCACTCACAGCCATGGAATCCTTCACTTCAGATTCTGTTTCTTAGAAATAGGATTCTCATTAGAATTTTCTGATGAAATTTCTCATATTTGCATCTGGCTTCTCTGCTTCTAAGTTTTATTCTTAAAAATACTAGTTATTGCTATTTTAGGTGTCCCCTCCATTTTTTTTCTAAATCCATTTTTTTTCTAGCTGGAACACCTATGAGCCTGTTTATATTTTTGCTTTTATCATTGAAGGGGGTTCCTCTGCCATACATAGTAATTTCTGATTGAATAACTAACATATATAAAAAACTAGAGAAATTACTGATGTTACTTCCTCAAGAAATGGCTTTCCCTGTCTTCTTCCACCCAGATGGAGTTGGGATTGGGAGCAGGACTGTGCCCACTGGGCACTGATTCAAGACGGACTCCTGGTATACCTACAGTTAGGACTCGTCCCTATAGGACTTTAGGTAGTCTGGTGTGGCCACCAAGTCCTAGCCACTCCCTGCCTGCCTCCTGGAGAGAGCCTAAATTTGAATCTTTATTATTCTAGCAAGTTAGACCCCTAAAAGCCTGCTCCATTTTCTAGGCTTCCCCTAAAACTCAGAATCTTCTGTTTCATGCAGCCACAGATGTTAGTAGCAACTTGGGTATTTGTATCTCTTAGTGTGTCTCTAATACACTCCTGTGAGGCCAACCAAAGCTTTTCTGGTTTTCTTCCTCATAACAGCAGTGATCTGGCCACAACTGGCCAAGGTGCCCAGGCTGTACTCACACTGGAATCAAAAGGTCTTGGGATGAAGCAGCAGGGACCACCAATCTACCTCTCTCCAGTCTCCCCCCATGCAGGATCTCAGCCGTCCACCAACTCATCACACCCTCCCCAGAATCTGAGCCTTCAACCCCTCATTCCTTCAGCATTTCTCAGATGCTTTTGAATTTTGTGTATGTATGTTTTGTACTGTCTCGATTTTTGAGGGGAATCATTAGTTTACTTTAAACTATGAAATCTTAACCCCAGACCAAAATCCCTTCCTCACATTTTTTAAAGCACTTTTCCTAAAGGAAAAACAAACAAAATTAAAAAAAAAAAATCACATAGCCATGGG
The DNA here is from genome assembly GCF_000317375.1 of Microtus ochrogaster. Lineage (NCBI taxonomy): Eukaryota > Metazoa > Chordata > Mammalia > Rodentia > Cricetidae > Microtus > Microtus ochrogaster. The sequence goes on along the minus strand of NC_022028.1, from coordinate 72,295 downwards.
GCAACACACAGATTAATAGAAATTCATTAACCAAACATAGAAGAGCTAGCTAGCAATATGCTTAAGTGATTGGCTAAGTGGTGATTTAAATAATAATATAGTTTCTGTGTGGTTATTTCAAGTCTGAGTAGCTGGGAACAAACAAGGGACTCCCACTACAGATTGGCACCAATTTGGCCAACTAAATCCACTTACAACCTGAGAGAGTTTGGGAAGGAATTCTGGACGGACACACACACACA
>NC_022028.1:66072-71898 GCF_000317375.1 Microtus ochrogaster | reverse complement strand
CACACACAGTTTCCAAATGTCAGCTTCCTGGGCCATGCTGCCAGCATGAACTCTGGCTCTTTCAGGACAAGCACTTGAATGGAGTTTGTGAGCAGTGTGTTACAATCTGCTTAACGGCGCAACACTGACCCGTTGTATATCTGGAACTGGGGCAGTGAGCATGCTCACAGAGGTGGAGAGCATGCCTCTGCCATGTTGGACTGGGTGGAACCAAAAGGCAGCAGCCTTGGTCCTAGTAAGACCATTTAGTATTCTAAGAAATGTTCCTGGACAGAAAGGGATTTCAGATATACAATAGGTCAGATTCAGACATAAAAGACCTCTAAATGAAACATAGTGTGTTTAAAAAAAAATGTATGTAGGCTTGGGAGAGAGAAGAAAAAGAGCAAAGTGACAGTAAAAAATATAAAAGAGCACATACAGTCAAAAAAGTAATAGAGTAAGAAAAATATATCATGTAAAGATGGAATATACACAGAGAGTCTGTATTATGTATATTATTGCATTTTCTTTGAATTTTTTGACTGCAAAGAGACATTTGATTCTGGAGACTGCTAAGCTAAATCAATATATATGTTTTAAAGATTTTTTTGACTTCAAATTTTGGGTCTAAGATATGTTGCTTTGGAAATGAGGTTCTCCTTTTGTTTTCACAGAGGATGAGAACCTGTGGATTCCTTCCAGACTAATGTAGTTTGAAAGACTCCCTGAAAGGTCTCTGTGAACCCCCCAAAAGAAAATATTTTGCCCAAGAAAAAGCAGGAAGCAGAATGGAGAGAACTATGCCCAAATTCCCTAAATAATTGTTTATAAATGTTTCTTTACATTTAAAGGGGGCTATGCTATAGAGATTTGCACTGGTATGAATCTTGGTTTATTGATACAAATTTAAGATCAATTCTGTTATATGTATATTTTTGCTCTTGATTAAGGTATTGTGTTTGTATAGCTCATTTAAAATGTAACATATAATTAAGAAATATAGGTTAATAGATATTCATCTATAATAGTCAAGCTTGCAGTCATGTTAGTTATTTCATGTTAGTTATTAGGTTTTCTAGATATATAGAGATATATTTCAGTTAGATAGATAATCTTCAAACCTTTCAAAGACCTACAGAATATGGCATTTAGAATGTTTTAAGAACTTAAAACTTTTCATGAAACTGAGTCACATCTGCTCTTGGCAGCACCAATCTACATCAAGAAGAAGATGGTCATTGAAGTGGCTCTTTATGGAGTTTTGTTAGCCATTTGGGCAATAATGTCTTGCCTGGACTGCGTGATGAACTAGACAGGCAGTACCCACAGAGAAATGACTGTTGAACTTGTATAAAGGTGAGACAGTCCTTCAGGGTTCCTGCTTCATGAAAGAGCATGCCAGACATTCTACAGGACACAAAAAAAGCAACTGATAGACTTTGCCATTAGAAGGCAGAACAGATCCTCAAATTTCCTGCTTCATAGAAAAGTCTGCTGGATACTCTGGACCTGTGGGCTGAAGATTGGATGTCCCAATGATACAGAAGAACTTTGGGTGACTGTCCAGGCAGCAAGATGTCTCTGTCAATTCTAGAGTTTTGGGAGTTGCTTACAATGCACTTCCTGTTTACTTAGGTAATATTATATCCTTCTGGGGTCTTTGATGGAGTTGAAGAATAAATAGTTATAATTATAGTTTTCCTTAGTTTCTGTGGGACAATGGTCTTTTATCCTGTCACTTGTATTATTTTAATAAAATGCTGACTGGCCAGTAGCTAGACAGGAAGCAGAGGTGGGGCGACAAGGAAAAGAGAATTCTGGGAAGAGGAAAGAGTCAGTCTGCAGCCGTCACCCAGACACAGAGTAAGTAAGATGAGAATGCCTCACTGATGAAAGGTACCAAGCCACATGGCTAACACAGACAAGAATAATGGGTTAATGTAAGATGTAAGAACTAGTTAATAAGAAACCTGAGCTAATAATCATAAGACAACCTGCTTATGATTAATGTAGACCTTGTGTGTTTCTTTGGGATTGAATGACTGCAGGACTGGATGGGACAGAAATTTCAATCAACACTTAGTTATGACAAAAGATAAAGTAGATATAAATGTTGTAACTATAATTCTTGCTTGATAACTATTTTGATAGATGTAATTTTACTATGTTAAGGTTAAAACTTTCCTTTTTATTTAAACAGAAAAGGGGGAATTGTGTGGGAATTCCCTCTGTATAGGTGTTGCTTTCACTGGTTAATGAATGAAGAAGCTGCTTTCAGCCAATGGCGTATCATAGCATAGGCAGGCTGGAAGAGATACATGTATGGAGAGAGAGTGGGTGGTGTCAAGAAGAAACCATACAGCCCCACTGGAGCCAGGTGCTGGATGCAGACAGAGTTTTCCCTGGTAAGCCACAGCCACATGGTGGTACCCAGATGAATAGAAATTGGTTAACCAAAGATGTAAGAGCTAGCTAGCAATACACTTCAGTGGTTGGCCAAGCAGTGATTTAAATAATATAGTTTCTGAGTGGTTATTTTAAGTCTGGGTAGCAGAGAACAAATAAGTGGCTCCTACAACACAGCACTGTTTTTTACTCTGATAATTTAGACAGGGGTCTAACTACAGGGAGTTAGCCAGTCTAGTGCACTGTTGTATTTATAAATAAAGTATTATTAGAACACATCTGCTCATTTATATATTGACATGGCTGCACTGGCACTAGGGAAGTTTTCATACAGTAGTTGTTACACAGATTATATTGACCTCAAAGTCCACAGCTTTCATTTTCTTTCTCTCTATAGGAACAACTCAGCCAACCAGCTTATCATCACGCAAACTAAAGCTGGGGCATAGTCAGTGAGCCATACGATAACTTTAGGAAGATGGCAGCATCCAAGAGCCCCTGGTTCTTAGCTTAGCTTCCACTTTTAATTTTCTTATCACAATGATTTATTATAATCATTTTAAAAAATCAGCACAGCAGCAAGAGGGAGGTGAACTGAAGCAGACAGCCTTGGTAGCAGAAGAGAAGGCACACCAGGCCAGAGCTAAAGGCCTTTCAATGTGTTTGGGGATTTTTTTTTCCTTTTTCAGAGGGTGGGAGGATTAGGGAGAATTTTGACATTCACCTTGGAAATCTGCTGAAACACTAACAGACTATCCAAGGATACACTCTAGGCTGAGAAACTAATATGTCACGGGGGCTTTGTTGCTGTTGTTAAAAAAAAAACGAGCGTGTAAGGAGAAACAATGAAAAGAATCCTAAGAACGTGTTTAATTTTCTTCCATCTGACTGCCAAAAGCCTTCATTAAGACAATTCTCCAAGCTGCAGGGAAAACAGCCGCCACAAAGCGGACAATAGGAGCGCGGGGGCTGCACGTGCACACGGACACACACATGCATCTCCTCTATGCCTGATTAGTTAAACAAAACATGTTTAATCTGATACAGTTCCAAAGTTAATGATGACTTAAAAGAATGGCCAGTTCTTCCATCTTCCTTCTTCCCTCTTCTGCTTGAGACAAGGGCATGATAATTGGCTTCTCTCAGTAAGACCGTTCTATCCGAGGGGTGCAACTCAGAATCCACGCCAAATGTTCAGAATCACCACAACTACTCCGCGCACTTAAATACAGACAGACAGACAGACACACACACACACACACATACACACACAGAGAGAGCAAGAGAGGGAGAGAGAAAGCAAGAGAGAGCGAGAGAGCGAGAGAGAGAGAGAGAGAGAGAGAGCAGAGAGCGATGGACACTGGAGCCCCAACCTTCTTGAAGGTCAAGTTACAAAGACCACGTTATAAAGTAGAGGAGTCAAACCTAATAAAGGAAGCGAATTCCCTAGGAGAAGGCATAGGCAAGGTTCTCAAGGCCTCCAGGACAAGAGCCCGTGGTTGTTTGAGGGCAGAGAGACAGAAGCATAGTCTAACTCACACTCTTTGCGTTCTTCCGAGGCTCCCCGGTACCCAGTCCTGGCATCCACTGGTACCCCTAGTCACCACACACATAGTGTTCCACATCTGTTCCTCTGATTGCTCTCTGCTCAGCTGCTCTCCACCCTAGATGGCTTGGCCTACGATGCCTGACATTTTCAAAGGATGTTCTGCTTGCAAAGCAATAAGCCTGCACTAACTACACGTGTGCTTCAGAATTCTATACTGAGCGACGCGACTGGCTGCTCTTCCAGAAAGATTCCCAGAACCTACGAGAGGCTTACAACTGTCTGTAACTCCCCTCTCAGGCACCCTCTTCTGCTGCTGCCTCCAAAACACTCATTAACGTACATTAACTAAATAAATTAGATAAAATATATACAAATTATTCCTTTTCTAAAACAAAGGTTATTAAGGGGCTGACTAGATGGCTGGGTGGGTGGAGTGGTTTCAGTGCAAGCAGGAGGACCCGAGTTCAGATTCCGGCAGCCACTGAAAGAACTAGGAGAGGCAGCCGTCTGTGTGTAATCTTAGCGCTGGGAGGCAGCAGGCCAGTATTCCTGGGCTCACCAAGTAGCTAGTCCAGCCAATCAGTCACTTTCAGTTTTCATGAAAGATTTATTTCAGAAAATAAGAGCAATAAAGGAAGACACCAACAATCAACCTCTAGCCTGCACACTCATGCACATCCACACAGGCACACCCACACTCCCACACAAACAAAACTATCAGAAATCAAATTTTAAAACACTGAAGTTCAACCTTGCTAATTAACAGAGAAATGCTCCCCTGGGGAGGATATGGCTCAGGGAAACGGGGACTTCCGTGGCCTATTGAGGGAAGATTAATCTCTAGCATGCCTGCTTTTGCAAAAGATAGCTCAGAAAAGGGTTTATCCTCCTCCTTCGCATGGGTCTTTCTGGAACACAGTAACATCCATCAAAACTCTCGTAAGATGTATTAAAACAATCTCTGTTTCTGTAGCAACCATTGGTTAGTATTGTTGGGCATATCTGTCTGCAAAATTAGCCAATAGTATCTGGAATCCTGTGTGCTCCCCCCATCTGGGATCCTGGGTGCTCCTCCTATCTGGGATTCTGTGTGCTCCTCCTATCTGGGATCCTGGGTGCTCCTCCCATCTGGGATCCTGGGTCCTCCTCCGATCTGGGATCCCGGATGCTTCTCCTATCTGGGATCCTGGGTGCTTCTCCCATCTGGGATCCTGGGTGCTCCTCCCATCTTGGATCCTGGGTGCTCCCCCATCTGGAATCCTGGGTGCTCCTCCCATCTGGGATCCTGTGTGTTCCCCCATCTGGAAGCAGGTCTGTGTCCCTTTCTGTTGACTCTGGGCTGAGACTTTCCTTGACCAACTGAATGTGGCCAAAGAGACGATGCTTTACTTCCAGGCCCAGAAGCATGGCAGCGTTTCCTTGTACTGTTTGGGACCTGACTCAGGACAAACTATGAGATGTGAAACAAGGGGAAAGGTCGTCTGGAGGAGCACTGCTCAGCACTCAGCACCAGTCGCATGTCCCCTGCAGCCTCATGAGTAGTCTGGACTGAAACCACGTGGAACAGATAAAGTAAAGACACAGAAAGAAAGGGGGAGGGGTTTAGAGAACACAAAGAGAAGTCACATATGGAAAGGGTATTTTAATAGGACACAAAGGCTAGGCAGAACAAAGCTAAGTGACAGACTTGAAGGTCAACTTTGACTTGTGGTGAGGTGGGGAAGAACACACTGCTAGAGGATTTGCTAGAACAGTGTGTCAGGGATAAACAAAGCAAGCAAAGGGGACAACAGACTCTGAGGCAGAAGGTACAACCCAGGAGGCTCACAGCTAGAGAGAGGAAGTCACGGTACAACCCAGGAGGCTCACAGCTAGAGAGAGGAAGTCAC
>NC_022028.1:59535-65694 GCF_000317375.1 Microtus ochrogaster | reverse complement strand
AGGAAGTCACTGGTACAACCCAGAAGGCTCACAGCTGGAGTAGGAAGTCACTGGTACAACCCAGGAGGCTCACAGCTGGAGTGGAGGCTCACTGCTGGAGTCAGGAAGATAAACGCAAATGGGCAACAGAAAGACCCGACAAAGAAAGAACCTAGTGACAGCACTGGAAGCTGTAAAGGGGGGACAGAATGGTAATGCTTTTTCAGCCTGTAGAAAGAAAAAGACAATAGGTCCTCAGCGGCTCCCTAATGGCTACACAGTTCACCAGAATATGGCTGTTCCCTCTGTCACTCAATATAAAGCCACACTCCTATAGGCTCTGTCTGCACACACCGTTTGGAGTCTGTTATTTCTGACCTCAGGGCAACCACTGCTGCCCTTATCTATTTGATTCAGATGCTTGTCGCCTTAATCCCTACGTTGGGGAGCACACTCACAACCCAGGATGAGCTTTCTGAGGCATGGCCAAGAAACCTCCCAAGATGAATCAATCACTAAGAGACAGGGGACACAACTCCAAGAAGGAAAGATGCACACACAAGAGGACACATGGGGACACCAAAGCCTCAGCTAGGTCAGAGTGAATGAAAACTGAGCTCAGGTGAAGCCAGGAGGGAGGGAACCTGCAGGGGAAGGAGGGCCAGCTTGTCTCTAACCCTGACCTGGCATCTCAGCCACTCTATGACACAGCACCCTTGGAGGAAAGAGGCTGGGAAACATGGGCTGGCTCCCATGACCAACCCCAATTAACACCCGAGCAGGCCTTTCCCTACTCACTGGCGCTATCTTTTCTCCATAAACCAAGTCTTCCCAGCTCAAAAACTGCTGCATCCACAAGATGCTGACTCAGAACACCAACATCAATGTGAAGAAAAGGGACCATCCTGGGGGTGACGTGTATTTATTTATCACAGTTGGTGACACCGCCCCACACTTGGCATATTCCAGAAATCCTGACAGCTTGATTTATGTGGCTCACAGCTCACTCCCTCCTAGATGGCAGGCTTTTTGTCTTCCTCATCTGGGAACGTATCTTTAGGACTGCCCAAATCCTCGCTGGTGTTAATTTCTTACATCCCCCTCTCCATCCTGAGACCGTCACAGGTGAGGGAGCTCCCTTCATGCTGACTCTGTCAGACATGCCCTCACTCTGTGACCAGCACATCTCAGGCTGTGACCTACAGGACAAGTGGGTGGAGGTTTTTCTCCCAAGCCCCTGAACGGGAGGATGTTTTTCCATGTCTCCCTATCTTTAGAAAAGTCAGTAGACTGAAGGGCATTTCCTCACGCACAAGTCAGAACTGGGGTTTTTAAATAAAATAAAAATAGGAAAACTTTATTTAGAAAAAAGTTAAGCTAAAATCAAATCACAGATTAAGAGTGCTGAGGAAATTGTGACTGGCTGGTGCCAACGAAAGGGAGTCAATTATCGCCAACCATAAAGCAGGACGCAGAAGAGGCCCTGTGCCCCAGTACAATGGTGCAATTACCTCTTTACAACTGCAGCAAGATACGGTACATAATTAGGTGAAGCCACAAAAGGGTCCACACATTTCCCCTTCCTGTGGCTGACCCATGAGGGCAAGCGTGCAGCCATCTCTGGGCTGGCAAGAGGCCTCATCGGGCCCCCAGCACTCAGCGTGCCTGAACCACGTCAGGCACCAGGCCGCTGAGGTGGAGTTTCCTTTGGCAACAGGCCACCGACAATCCTTGAGTTCCTCATCAACCTTGGGCCCAAACAAGTACAAGCACCCCAGTGCTCTGTCCCATTGACCCTCTCTGATGAAACAGCTACAGCTGCCTAACAAGGCAGAGCCTCTGGAGAGTGCCATGGGCTGGGCTATGCACCTACGCACCCACGCACCTATGCACCAGCAGTTTTCAGATCTAGAACATGTGTCTGAGCAGTGCACATGAGTCCTGTGCCCACAGTCTTGGGGACTTGGAGTGTTACGAGTATGAAACACATTAATGTAAGTGACAGATTATGAAACTGTAGCTGAGCACAGCGAACACTAAGTCAGCTGTTGTTGATGATGATTTTTAAAATTTGAATTGTTTGTTTTTTATTCTGTGTTATGTATGTGTACACTCATGAGAGGGCATGTGTGTTTATGTCTGTGCATGTGTGTTTCTGTATAGCGTCTCTGTGTGTTCATTTCTGTATGTGTGTGTCTGTTTGTGTGTATCTATGTGTCTGTGTCTGTATGTGTGTATGTGTTTGTTTCTCTCTGTGTGTGTCCATGTGTGTGCAATATATAAAGTCAAAAGACAACCTATGAGATCCAGTTCTCTCCTTCTACCATGTGGGTTTTGGGGGTCAAACTTAGGTTGTTAGGCCTGGAAACTCCTTCACTGGGCGGACATCTTGCTCAGTTTTAAAAGACACTATTATTACTTATTTTTATATACTGTCATTATTTTTAAAGTCTGCACAATAGTATGCATGCCATCAGCAGCCAGTTAGACTTACTGTCATTACTATCACTTCTTAAATTATTAGTACTATATTTTCTCTTCAGTATTAAGTTTATACTTACAAGAGTCACTATCAGTAGCCTGTTATAAAACTGTAATATTTATCTAGCAGGAAAAGTCTAGGGCACTGGCATTGAAATGAGAGGAAAATTCCAGTTCCCAGACCCACTGCAAACAGAGGTGTGTGGCCTTGAACAAGAGCCTTGAGCAGGAGCTAAGAACCGGAGATGTACCATGGAACTAGAGAAGCAACAGTGGTTGAATGGGAAGGTGAGCTCTCTGGGGAGAACAAGAAAGACAGACGATGCCCAGGCCTAAGGTCTCAGGAGCATGTCCATGGCCCTGCAGATACTTGCCTGCCATGAATATGAAGATTTTTCTAATCTCCCCTCCTCCAATTTACAAAATACAATCAAGGTCATGGGAAGAGAGGATAAAAGACCAAAGCAAATACATACTGGGGATTTTCTGTTGACGCAGAGCTGGTCCTACCTAGTTACCTCATTTTTGCCCTGTGACATAGGGGCCAGGAAGGTCAAATACTTCACTGAAAACCATGGGTTGGTTTGCAATAAGCAGATGCTGCTGGCCCTTGACCTGGCATCCTAATTCAGGAGGGCAGGAGCCTCGGGTGTCATTAGCCACCTTAGAATGAAGGAACCTTCCCCTGGACACTACTGATGGTGGCCTGCAGGAGAGAGAGGCAGATGGGCAGCAACAGTGATGGACACAAGCAAGAACCAGGCTACAAAGCAGGGACCTGGGTTCCGTTATAACTAACAGCTCAGAGACGCTATCCTGGAACATCATCTGGAACATGGCTACAGCAGGAGCCAGGAAGACAGTCAGTGAGTGAGTCCTGGCCACATGAGTGTGAGCACGTGACTCTGATTCCCTCAGAGAAGCCAGGTATGGTATAGCGCACTTCATCACAGTTCTGGCAGAGACGGTCAGGTTCACTGGCATAGCCTACTCGGCAAGCTCCAGGCCGGTGAACCGTGTCTCTAAAAGGTGGACAGAATCCCTGGAACACCACCAAAGGCTTCCATTTTGCCTCCACATTCACACATGTGGACACGCGTGCACGGTAATGATATTTTTGTTTCTAGATCTTTCCTTAGTCAAATGACTAAGGATGCTCCCCTCAGATCAACTCTCTTACAGATAAAAATATAACTCTGGAGGAAAAAAACATTTAAAGAATTTCCTGAGTGGCCAGAATAAGGAGGCAAGGCAGAGGGGCAGAGGGCATGGGAGAGAAGTGAAAACTGATCTAGCTGAGACCTGGAAATGGCTTTTAGCTTAAGATAGACCTCGGTTTGTTTATCACAAAGCCAAGCAAAAATTCAGACAAACCTATAGTTTCACTGGCTTCAAGAAACATTGGGAGAATGCAGCTCTGGCTGCTTCAGCCTGAAACATTGACCGGGGGTCTGAGGAAGGAGGGACCCAGAGAAGGGCAAGTCCTCACTTCTGTGTGGAAACCCTGCTGAAAATTCTGGCAATCCCTAAACCACACACATGAAGCACTATCTGAGCAGCCCGGCCAAGGTGGCGAGAACACATAGGCTGCTGCCTCTCAAGAGCAGAATTTGCAGCAGGGATTCGGCTGCTTCTTGGCACGAACAAAACCAGCCAGCACTCATGAGCAGAATATAACAGAAGCCAGACTGTCCACAGTGTAAGAGCTATAATGTCCACTGTACAGTCCAGATTATTACAAAAACCTGGGGCTGTCTCTTGAGTAAAAATGGCGACCCATGGGGAGGTATCCCAAGTCTCCTGGGTTGTACAAGATAGCAAACAGAACAGGCCAGGAAGCAGGCTCACCATGGCCTCTAGGTCTTGCCTCGAACTCTCAGGGTGGGAAATGTGACCTCAGAGTGGTAAGGGGTGTTAAACCTTTTTCTGCTCAGATTTATTCTGTTCATGATGCTTCACTGCAGCGAGAGAAAGCTAATGAAACCAGAAGTTTGTGCCTGGAGTTAAGCTTGCTTTATGGACCTGACGGTGTTATTGGGGGCAGAGGGGAGGAGCACTGTGGAAGCATTTGGAAGCTTGGTCTGAAAATGCTCAGAGCTTAGTGAGGACAGGAGTGTTGGGAGACAGGCAGACAATGGAGACCTGTGAGGTCTCGGAGGAAAGTGAAGGCTCCGTCAGGGTCATTCATGTGCTATTTTGAATTAAAAGTCTGTGGTTGCCGATCAACACGGTACCAGCAGCACTGAGGTGCAACCTCTACTGGAACAATCAAGGCCAGTTAGCTGGGGCTAAGCGCGAGCTGTGGCTAGTAAGAGGCCAACGGCAGAGAGGGAAAATCTTCTGGAAGCATTTCCTTAGTCAGCACACAGCAGCTGTTGTCTAGAGCTGGGCTAAGGCCACATCTCTAGGTGGCAGGCAAGTGGTGTCCTGTGTCAGACACTCCCACATGATGCTGGTTTTGAAAGCTTGAAGGGATGGATCCCAGGGAGCAGCAGAGTCCTGGCACCATGTGGTAGGGTCTGTCTCTGTGAAGACAGGCCCCTAATCAAAGTGCAGCTTCAATGCGTTGGGAACTCCAAGATTTAAGGGGTCATGGAGAGAAACTGAGGCTTGGTACCATGAGGGAGAATGAGAGTTCCTAAAGAGAAGCCAAGAGGTCACTGGTGAAGGTGTAGCCTGGGCTACAGTGGAGACATGAGGAGATGCAAGGCCACAGGACAGTCCCGAGGACAGCAGCAGGCATGGTTGGAGCCAGTCTGAGCCGGCTAGACAGCTGTGTGTGTTCTGTGGAGAGCAGAGCTGGAAAGGTGAAGCTGCCCTGAAAGTCCCGAGGGAGCACACAGCTGCGAAGTACAGGACTGGACTAAAATGGCTGGACGTTGGCTTTGCTTTGATTTAATGGCAAGTGTGTCGTGGTTCTTCCCTATTGGAATGAGAAGTAACTAACTTGATTTTATTTTACAAATCACAGTTGGGAGACTTTTGACTTTTAATGAGATAGTGGATATTTTAAAGAGAATCGGAACTTTTAAAATGTGTGTATTTTAAAGACAGTGGGACTTACAAAGTCATAGTATGTTTAATACTACGATATTAATATGAGATCTTGGCGATAAATAAAAAAGGAAAGGTTGTGGCTTAATGGTGATATATTTGTGTGTCACATTACAAGAGGTCAATTATGCATATTTTGTCAATTTGACACAAGTTAGAGTCATTTGGGAAGAGGGAACCTCAATTCGGGAATTGGCTCTGTAAGACTGGTCTGCAGGCATGTGTGGGGGCGTTTCCTTGATTAACGATGAACGTGGGAGGGCCCAGCACACTATGGGCAGTGCCCCCTTGGGCAGATGGCCTGGCTGTGTAAGAAAGCAGGCTGAGCAAGACAATAAGCAGTGCTCCTCTGTGGTTTCTGCTTTTGCTCCTGCCTTAGCTTCCATCAAAGATGGATATAATTTGCAAGATGAAATAAACCTTTTCCTCTCCAAGATATCTTTGGTCAATGTTTTACCACAGAAATCAAACTAAGATAGTGTTCATTCAACATGTAGCATGAAGTTCTTCAAAGCTAAAATACGCTCAAGCAAGCAAAAAGAGCTTTGCAAAGTCTCACATATACCCCACTTGCCGAATTAAAATATGAGTGGGGGTCTGGAGACACGGCCCAGCAGTGAGGAGCACCTCTGGGTGCTGGGGACA
>NC_022028.1:51240-59435 GCF_000317375.1 Microtus ochrogaster | reverse complement strand
TGCTGGGGACACGGCCCAGCAGTGAGGAGCACCTGTGGGTGCTGGGGACACGGCCCGGCAGTGAGGAGCACCTGTGGGTGCTGGGGACACGGCCCGGCAGTGAAGAGCACCTGTGGGTGCTGGGGACACGGCCCTGCAATGAGGAGCACCTGTGGGTTCTGGGGACACGGCCCTGCAGTGAGGAGCACCTGTGGGTTCTGGGGACTCGGCCCGGCAGTGAGGAGCTCCTGCTGCTTATGCAGAGGATGTGGAGTCAGTACCCAGCTCCCTCATGGTGGCTCACAGCCACCTGCTTCAGTTCCAGGGACTCTAACACCTTCTGAATTCCATAGGCACAAGGTTTGCATATAGTACATATACATACGTGCAGGCAAAACACTCACACACATAAAGTAAAAATGAATAAAGGATTTTTGAAATGTAAATGGTCCCTACTTTCTACACATTCTGAGAAGTTGCTCAATACAGTAGCTTATTTTAATACGTATGTCTTCTTTTAGAAAGAAGTGACCCTCATGGGCCAAGTTGCTGATCAAAACTCTGTTTAAAGAAGTCACAAAGATGCATAATGGCGTGTTATTGCAAATCAAAGCTGATAATGCTGACATATCAGCACAAGACTTAGGAACAAATGAGCCATGGGGCTGAATCAGGTCAACGCACTGGGAAGGGAAAGCGCCAACATGCTTACCATCACAGGCCCTGACAGCTGGCGGCCAGCCGAGGCCCAAATTCCAGTGAGTCCTTCCGCCCCTTTGCACCTCAGCTGCCATACAGAAAATACAAGGTACACTGACCTCTTCCTCAGGACTGCTGTGACAGTTCACACAGGCCTGGGAAGCAGCTCCGTGCAAAACAGACGCTATAGTAAGGAGGTATGGGAGAGGAGCCAAAGACAGAGCCTGCTCCGGTCTCCTTTTGAAGTTACTGGCAGGGTTAGAGCGCCTGCCTGGGACGCCTGAAGCTGCCACCACCACATTGTTGCTGTCATTGACTTTCCTGGCACCCACACAGGGCCTTGAAACTTGTTTCCCACACAAACTTCATGTCCACAGAGCTCACTGTAGTGTTTGTGGGGACAGTGCCACGAGCTTCCTGAACAAGATCCCCACATTTCCTGGTCTTCCTTTTTCTACCAACATATATGGCACTAATAAGTTTAAGCTACAGATTAAAACTTAAAACCTGCCTGAGAAATATAGAAGGGAAAGTCACACTGTGAGCAGGGGTGTCACTGTTTGGGACGTAAAAAAAAAAACTCAGATTTTGGGACAGGAAGCCATAGAGAGAGGCAACGTGTCCTTCCTCACATAGCTCTTCCTCCCTGAAACTGGGCCCAAGAGATGAAACATATCTACAGATTATGCACTGAACCTGAGGAAGTAGGAGAAATGTCTAAATATGCGAGTCAGAGCCAGGAGCCTCCGGTCCCGTCATCCTCTGGTAAGAACCAAGAACCTTGAAAACGCCTCCTCAGAAGGAGACCCCATTTCAACACTGAGCCATGAAGCAGAGAGAAGCAGAGGAACCGCCAGCATTCCTGGGATTTCTGGCAAGTATGTGCTGGAGACACTTGAGAAAACAGCTGGAATGTTCTGGAACACGAGAGAAGTGGAAACACCAGAGAATGTGGCTTCCTGTGTGAATACAGGTGGGCTTTGACCTAGCCCGTGATGACTTAAACAGGCCTACACTCTGATCTCCTCACACAGGCATGACACTCTGGAAACTGAGGCAGGCCACCCCAGCCTAAGTGATCAAACGCTGAGGAGACGGCCAGCACAGGGCACACGATCTAGATTCTTCCAGAAGTCCGGCCAGTTAGACTGCCAATGGCCTCAGTTTCTTCACTGGCACTGTGTCAAGCATCAGAATTGGCTGGGAGGACGGGTTACAAGGTCCTTTCCTGAAAATCACTCTTACCCATGAATGTCCTCATCAAGAACAGCCCATCTTCCATCTGAATTTCCTGAGGACGTGCCTGTCAACACCCATCAGACATGACAATCCCAGACTGCGTTCCCTGCCCCGTTCTCTAGAACACCCATCAGACACCCTCGTGTACACACACGACAACCCCAGACTGCGTTCCCTGCCCCGTTCTCTAGAACACCCATCAGACACCCTCGTGTACACACACGACAACCCCAGACTGCGTTCCCTGCCCTTCTCTAGAACACCCATCAGATACCCACGTGCACACACATGACAATCACAGACTGTGTTCCCTGCCACTTTCTTTAGCACAATGCAATACAGCTGGCCAAAGTGTACAACCTCCATCTCCACGTCCGGCAAGACACCATGATACTATGTCCCTCAGGAATGCCATTCAGAGCCAAACTTCCAAAACTCATCTGATTCTTATCATATATACTGACGAATACAGCGAGCGTCAACGTTTCTTATAATTGCATGACTAAATGAGGTGAGACAGGCCAGCATGCTCTGGATCCTTGAGCACTCTCTGACAAAGGACTCCTATGGCTTTTCCCTCAAACAGCGCGTTTCTCCCCAAACTGTCCTGCCCAGCCCCCGGTAGGCATCTCTCAGCCATTCTTTACTGACCAGGTTTTGGTAGCCTCCTAGGAGACGGAAACATTCCATCCTGTAGGGAAGCTCGTTAAGAAGAAAGGTGAACAACTCAAAATAGTTTCAGGATATGGCTGAAACTGACCAGATCCCCTAGGCCTCTCCTTGCCACACTAAGCAGTGAAAGCTGAGAGTTCCTCTCAGGAAAGTGAAGCTAAGCCTCTCTGACCCTGGGATCTGTCAGGTGTAGCAGGGGGAGGTAGGGCCACATTCCCCTTTGTCCTTGAGTCGATCTGAGCAGATCAGGTCAGGCCCTCTGAGTTCAAGGGTAGAGAAATGTAGGGAGACTCCAGGTATGTAAACATAACGGCTCATAGAGATGACTGAGGATTATGGGAGCTAATTAAGTCAGCGCCACCTGTCCATGCTTTGCACCAACCTTATCTGTTGAAGGAAGGAACTGATACAAACGGCTGGAACCTTTTCATGCTGCGTTAGACCCTGCTTATGTTTGACTTTAGCATCTCCTTAGTTGTCACTTCTGGGGTCACCTGCCACTGCTGAGCACAGATGACCACACACTTTCCAAGTGCTTCAGCGCAGTTCTCTTTGTTATGGGATGGTGGTTTAAGACACTGCTGTGTTCTGCCCATGCTCTGGAGATGGTTTTGTTATGTAGGTAACACCGTGCTAACCTCTGGGTGTTCTGCAGATTTGGAAAGTCACTGGGGAGACAACCAGGCACAATGTTACTCCCACCTACCTTACAACCCTACTGGGGCTGAGCTAACTAAAAAGAAAAAGTCCAAAAGGTAGCTTACTTTGGTGGAGAAGGGCATTCCCAGAGGCTATAAGGTTATTGAAAGGAAATTGGCCTTCCTCCCTGTGAGTTGTTGGCCAGGGAAGCACCGAGGCCCCACACACCATGAAGGAGATTGCTACTGCTGCTGGCTGTATGCCAGGAGCACATGGCAAGCGTCGATGGCAGAAGACACTGCACAGGCAGGCTTGGACCTCAGGACAAGGAGAAACTGAAGTGGGATTGAAATGGAAACTTCCTTTCCACTGCTGACCTTCACTGCATGGCACGCGGGGGCTGCTGGTGGAGCCCTGTCCCCAGCATTCCTGCTTGGCGATGGACCCTCCCTGCTAAAATAGCAACATACCAAGCAGGGTCTGCCGCTTGTGCAATAGTGGCTTGGATATCGTGGGTGAGACCAACAAACTTTGGATTACAAACGCCATGAGAAAAGTCTGTGGCTGGGAAGGCCATAGGTCCCAATGGGCAAACAATATCTATGTTTTTACTAGATGGATGAGGTGTGCCTTTTAAATGTGTGTTTACAACAATAGATCACCCATGTTGTCAACCTCAACTCATAACCACTGGTAATGCCCTGGAAAATAAGAGACTGCTTAGGTACAGTGGGCAAATTCTTAGATATAGATGAACAATAATAACTCCCACTCCACCCCATCCCACCCCCACCCCACCCCCAAGCTCAGGGATAATTGCAGAAATGTAAACACTGGAGAAAGAGGTGGAGTTTTGTACAACAGTTTCCTCTGAGGTTGCAACATTCTAACCTTCAGGAAGGGAAGGCAAACAACTCAAATCGCTTCAGGTAGTTCCTGAAACTGACCAGATCCACTACGGCTCTCCCTGCTAGAGTAAACTATAAAATCTGAGCATCCCTGTCCGAGAAGTGAAACTAAGCTACAGAGAAGACTCTGAGGCCAGAACAGCTGCCAGAGACCTGCGGTCAAGATGCCTGGAAGATGTTTTAGTCCAAAGACACTTGGAAAGGACACTCTTCTGCATGTTGAGCTGCTGCAGACAGTTCAGTGTGCTCCAGGTTCTCATTCTCAGTTTTGGGGGCTGTTAGCCATGCTGGGGGAGGTCTTGGGGATGCAGCTGCCTTTGAGTCATCTCCACTCACTTCCCTCACCCCTGTCCCAATACAGCTCACTGGTTCACAAAGCTGGACCTTGGTGGTGTCTGTACTTTGGTCTGTCGTGAGGTCCCTATCTGGGATGAGCAGATGTTTGGGTTTTGACACACACACACACACACACACACACACACACACACACACGGTAAATTCTGTCTTTTGTTTGCCAGTACCTATCACCACACACTGCCCTGCTGCAGTGTCAGCTGTCCCAAATGCTGCCACACCACCCTAAAGGTAAACGGGGCCCCAAAGAGAGCAGAGTCAGACAGACAATCTTGCTTTGCAAAGGCAGGAAGAACAGGCTAGAGAACCATCTCAACTGTGTCTGTTTATGGCAGGAAATTGTGTCCTCAATGCTTCATGTCTCTAGATCTGAGATAATAAAATAGCACCATTCAGCGAGCATCACCTCTGGGCTTAGGCTAAACCTTTTCCCATTACTCCACCAAATGGTAGCACCAACAGTAATTTGACTTAAAAGAACACAGGGGAGTCAAGTAACTCACCAAAAGGAATGTCACAGCAAAGATGAGCCATGACCTCACCAGGCCACAACAAGCTATGGCTTCGGTCATTACACCAGCCCTACTCTGACACAGCATGATGGACTGATAATTTGCTAATCTATCAGTCAAGGCGTCCACCTCCCTCCCATAGGAGAAGCACAGACTGAGTCTGCCTAGCGTCTGGGGACAAGTGGTGCTGCGAACAAGGGGCTGCAGTCTATTGGAATCTAGTAACGAGGAGAGGCTAACGGAAAACAAACACCAGGCTTTCACCAATGCCCTTTGAAAGCTGCTTCATCATGCAGTGTGGTGCGAAAGCCAAAAGCTACCACTATGTTAAAAAATTTTGCACTTCTGTTTACTTAAAAAAACCAAGTATCGCCAGGTGGTGGTGGTGCACAACTTTAATCCCAGCAATCAGGAGGCAGAGGTAGGCAGATCTCTGAGTTCAAGGTCAGCCTGGTATACAAGAGCTAGTTCCAAGACGGGCCACAACTACACAGAGAAACCCTGTATGGGAAAAACCAAAACCAAACCTACAACAAAAACAAGCCAACCAACAAAACAAACAAACAATCAAAAAACTAAGATTGATACAATATTGCCTGGGAAACCAGCTATGCAGTCACATCCCAAGAAGGTAGAGCACACACATTCAGGATAGGAACATAAACCACCATGACTCTATTTCTCTCACAGCCAAAATATGCAAGTCAACACCTCAAGGGGCAGATGGGGTCATCTCAGTTCCTACCTCCTAGCACTGGAACACTAGGGTGCTGCTTGTTGGCCCCACAAGTTTGGAATCTGTTAGTCAGGAGGCATTGGTCTATTGTGCTGCGTCATGTCGTGTGTGTGTGTGTGTGTGTGTGTGTGCACGCGCCAGACATAGCAGTGACTTTAAGGTCCTGTGTGTGCTGTGTATATGAGTGTGTGTACCAGACATAGCAATGGCTTTAAGGTCGTGTGTGTGTATTTGTGTGTGTACCAGGCCTACCAATGGCTTTAAGGTCGTGTGCGTGTGTGTGTATGTGTGTGTGTATGCGCGCACGCCAGACATAGCAGTGACTTTAAGGTCCTGTGTATGCTGTGTATATGAGTGTGTGTACCAGACATAGCAATGGCTTTAAGGTCGTGGGTGTGGGTGCACCAGGCCTACCAATGGCTTTAAGGTCCAGGAGACAGAGACTAAACTGTGGCCATTCTGTGTTATCAATGCCACAGAAACAGGAGGCAAAGAGAGTGGCTGTCATTATTGTTAAGAGGAAGAAACTGATGCCAATGTCCAAGGGGAAACTGGATTCCTGTCATGGGTTAGGAAGCAGGGAAAGGCCTGGCTGCCTCAGGACCCTGAGTGTTTCCTTCTTTTGTATCTAAAGGGGAAAGACTGAGAGAGCTATAGTCCAGGCAAGCCCAGTCCATCTCTGAGCAAGGCCAGCCACCCTGTCACCTACCAATTTATCTGAAACCTGAACCTTCAGACTAAGCCTGGAAGATGATTCAGGCCACCCAGGGACGGCCACAACACTAGCTGGGGCTTTTTTTTCCTCACTTATGCGAATGGCAGTGTTTAAACTATCTTGTCTGCAGAAGGGAGGGTGGCAGATGGGGGCTGGGGGCTGGCTGGGCAGGCCAAGCTCCGGCTCCAGGTGCCACTCCTGGTTTTGATGCGCAGATGGGCGAAGGCTGTGCCACCTGCACCTGTCCTTTGCCAGCTGAGTCCCGAGGGGAGATAGAAGGGTCCCCACCCTCTGTTTTAGACTTCACCCTGGGGTTCACAGGTCCTCTCCATCAGCCTCATCCAGCTCCATGATATTATAGATGCTGAAGATGCAGCAGCCGGTGAAACAGAGAAGGTTCCATGTTCTAGATACTTCGAGTCCAACAACGGAAATTATGTGGAGCACATAAGCAATCGTTCGTCCTGGGCTGGGGGTCCAATCCAAAGCCCCAGCCTGGGACTCAAGTCAATGGAGTGCTTTAACCTGAGACCCCTCACCACTGGCACAAACATATTAAAATAATGTCACCAAACAACAGTTAGAGGATCAGATGAGACTTGTCACTGACATACTTTCAAAGAAGGCCTTAAAATTAATCGCCATTATGGATATTTTGTATTAATTATTCAGTCAGTCACTCAAAAAAGTCTCAACACCAAGGCTCTAAGGACTCGGCAGTGACCTTGGCAGTCATGGAGCTTGTATTATGGGTGGGAGGCCCCATAAGTAACAGCTGAAAGCTAAACCAGTAAGACTGAAGAAGATGACGCCCTAAGCCTCAGACAAAGCAGAGTGGAAGCTGAGTGAGGGCACTGAGCATGCTCGAAGCAGATGGGAAGCCTGGGGCAGAGCAGAGACCTTAGTTCTGAGCAGACTCTGAGGCTGGGCAGGCCGGGGACAGAGATTTCCAGGCCAACAGCTCTGCAGAGGGGCACCCTGGGGACTCTCGGCATCGATGGGCCCGGGCAGTGCCAGTCAGAGGTGATCCCATCCCAGGGAAGCTGTGCTTATTCCACCACAAGGTTATTTTTCTTTACTTTCAATTTGCATTGCAAGCTGGAGAGAAATGAATTACATCCCCCTGGGTTCTTCTGTTCCATACAATTAAGAAAAGCTATTTCTTAGTCACGAGGCAGATGAGGACAGGAAGATGTCCCATTTTCTCTCAGCAGGGAGGCTGTCGTCACTCAGTATTAATTGATCCTACTTTTCATCCATAAAGCAGGGCTTGAGACAAATTTTTGGTCACAAAAATGGCAACTATTACACTATTAAGGTGAGTTATTAATGGCACCCCCATTAAAGCACACTTGTGTTCATGCAGTGCCGGCTGCCTCGACGTGTGCAATGTGGCTTTAATAGGGAAAAATGAGTAGATTATTATAGTCCTCGGGGATACTAGATGAATCACCAGCGCCTATCTTGTTCGAGGTGTGCTGGGGGGTCTTCCGCCATCTCATCAGAAGCAGCACAGAAAGGGTGTATGTGGCTTGGCGCCCAGCAGGACGGCATGTCAATCGAATGCAATCTCATTTTTCTGCTGGAGAGCTGCTAAAGCGAAGACAGCCAGACCCGGGTGCCTTGAAAGCTGAGGGACCAGATGTTGCTTTGGGGAGGGTGTTTATTTTATCATGGGCAAAAAAATTAATGCTTTCTTTAGAGCAGAACTGAATAGTGGAACCTAGGGGAGGGGAGGGGAG
>NC_022028.1:43376-50920 GCF_000317375.1 Microtus ochrogaster | reverse complement strand
TAGTCATTTCTTTTTTAATGTTGAGTTTTAGAAAGCTAACCCAGGAGCAGGGCATTTGCATTTTGTCAATAAGTTTAAATGTCACAAGTCTTGACTCCTCTGGCTAGAAATCAGGCATAGCAACTTAGCAGCCGATGAAAGACACAACCCAAGCTTTTCTTAAATATGACTGAGTCTGGAGAAGAGATGAGCTCGCTCTCCAGGCCCGTGACATGAGTTACACACACAGATGCAGAGGGTGTGGTGCCGGGAACCAACGGTAAAGATGGGAAATGCACACATGATCCTTTGCTTCTGGGCTAGCACACAACACTGTTGACATCACTCTGGTTAACGCCCTTGAAGAATTCAGGCCGCCCCCCTCCCCCAGTATTGGCTGCAAAGGCCACACAGTTGCCCCTCCAGCTGGATACCTGCCCTCAAACAGACAGAAACCACTTGGTGGGGTGTCTAAGTAACTCATCAGCGCCCCAAAGAATACTGACGACGCTCTTTCCCTCCGCTCACTGTGGTGGACTGTGTGGACTATGGCGATTACAATTCACACGCTCCCTTTCAGCTAGGCTTCCCAGAACACAGAAGCTGAAGGCTAACAACTCTATTTCTCACCCACAGGAGAGGACACTGGGGCACACAGAAGGTAACTGACTTTCCAAAGATCACACAACTAGTAAGTGGCAAAGAGAATTCTGAAGCCAGAAAGTCTTGGTTCAAGATCGTGAATTCTCGCTACCCCATAAGCAGCCTCTTCCAGGGAAGAGAGAGAGATAGATAGATATTCACTTCATTTAACTAAACTGCACATATTACATACAGCAAAATACAATAAGTTATTGCCAGGTTTACATCTGAGGCCTGTCAGGAGCCCAGCTGCAGCTTAGCTAGGAACCTTGGGAGGCTGCCTCAGGAGACTGCCTCAGGAGGCCGCCATGTCTCAAGTCACCTTAAGGATCCACCAAAGAAAGGTCACTTTCCAAATCACACGCACTATACCTGCTCAAGCTATGAATAAAAGGTATGGTATTTTAATTATGAAAGCTATTATGCATGCTGGTGTTGGAGCTCAATAGCTTAGGTGCGTGAGTGGTTTATGGTGATGATGCTTGGTGGCAGGACTCAGCTGCCACGCATGGCTTATCTACAGACCCACTTTCTCATTGGCTGTTATCAGCGGGACTCCCTCAGGCCCTTGCCCTGAGTCTTTCCATAGGACAGCTCACGCATGGCTTATGAGGGAATACATGAGAGAGTTCCAGCAGCAGCCACAGACATTTTATAACTCCATCTCAGAAGCGAAGGCATTGTCTTCGTAGCCTGTTTACAAGAAGCAACCCAGCAGGTGCCACCCATATCCCAAGGGAAAGAATTGGAGACGCACATGCCTCTCAAAAGATACCCACTAAGGTCACACCATAATAGAAGAGATGCTAACTTTAAAGGTGTCTTTCCTCAGCTGCTTTGTGTCTCACGTCCAAATGCAGTCTGGTCCTGAACATTCCTCCCAGTTAAGAGGGTAAAACACGGTGAGCTCACCTCTCTGGGATACTGGCTTCTAGCACCTTCCTCAAAGATAAGTTTTCTTGGACTTGAGTTATTTTGATCTAACTTGTTTACTGAATTCCACGGTATAAAAACAAACATGGTAAGACATTCCATAGACCCCCCCAAACATTACAGACAACCACCATTACTCTTTGTTACCTGCTAGAGCTTCATGGTAAGATCACATTGCTGAGGAAACTCACGTATATGAGTCCCAGGACATGGAAAAATCAAGATGGCACCACTAGAAGCTTCATCCCTACTCAATAGCTTTCATAGACCTAGAAGGTTCTATGTACAGTATCAAGAGAGAAAGATACTCAACAGTCATACACAGGTGTGTACCCTGGAAGCTACGATAACAACCAATGGGCAATATGTGCCCACCGGTGCAACAGCGGCACAAATGCTAGAGAAATCACCACCCACTTCCTGCTTAAAGATTTCTCCAAAGAAACTCACACCTGGTACTGAGCCCCTGCCCTCCCCCATTCCTCCCATCTGACTGGATTGGCTGTAGGTGCTAAGGGAGAACTCAATACTATTGTCCCATTAAATGGACACAGTGGTAAGCCCCGGGGTCTAATCTTCTTTAAACACACTGATCAATGTATATGGCAATTAGTACAAAGATCGACAAGCAATTAACATACAGAGATGATTCTCTAAATGAGACGTCTATGTCACAGCTCAGGGACTGTTGTGGAAAGAGGGATAGAAGCACTGTAAGAGCCAGAGGAAAGGAAGTGTCTTCAGAGGAACATTATTTGCTAAGGCCCAACAGGGCTATTGCACACGTCAGCTTACAGCAGTTGTGACTGTAGGTACCACATAAAGCCGGGACAGGCAAAACCCCAGGATGGATGGGGAAATGGCTCATGAAGTACCACTCCCAGCTGAAGGCAATATGGCTCCTGAAGGACAGCCAGTTTCTTCAGGGATGTGGAACCCTGAGAGGTTGCCCATGCTTCAGGAGATGATGCCAATTCAATGCACATTTAAGCTCTAAGTAGACTCAGTATGGTTTTTTTTTTTTTAAAGAGCACATGAAGTTTGGAGGGAAAAATGATCAGGGCAGAGGGAAGGCTTGGAGGGAAATGAGTGTGGGTAGGTGGTCTCATTCAAAACACTTTATATGCATTATGAAATAATAATTTATCACGAAAAAAGAAACCAAAGTGAAACAGGAATAAACCTTTGTCAATATTTAAAGATTAGCAAGAATTGGTAATAAGAAGGGAAGCAACCTGAAAAGCTATTTGGAAGATAAAGCAAAGCAGCCAGGAAGCCCCTATCCTTCCCCCAACTCACAGCCTCCTTCAGGCCTTCTTATCTATCCAAGCTACAAGATGTAGCAGCAATAACTTTTCTTTCACAAGCTTCATCTTTCTATGGTTAAACAGATTTCTTCTCACCAGAAAGCCCTAAGAGACTGAAGACCCAGAAGTATGTCCCCAGAGTGCATTCTGTACACCCATTAAACCCATCTTAGAAGCACAGCTCACTGGCTTAATTGAAGCCTTGGGGTATGCTAAGCTGTAGTTGAATGGGCCCAAAGGTTCCACTTGGTGTGGGATTGCCAGGGTCTTTTTGTACCCACCAACAGCAAGCAAATATCCAAGCAAGCAGTAATAGAGCAGATTATAATAAGTAAAGGCTGGTACTCCCCCCAAATGCCACTGGTAGCTTCTATCTTTAAGGAAAGCCTCCACCCCTAGCCTTACACAACAAGCAGAAACAGACAACCAGTTTTGTGTCACAAGGCATTCATTCCTCAAGCCTCACAAAGTTCCATACTTCTAGACTAATGCCAAATTTATACCCACAAGATTCTCCCGAAATAGTCCCCTTCCTTAACAGGGTAATGAACCTGTCAATGGCTTACCCCGTCTGCTCCCCATGAATCCATGTGTGTTCCTAAGACCATGCTTCTACCACAAGATGGGAGAGAATGTAGCCTATGTAAGCTCAGGAGGCATGTCTGCTTACATCAGGACATCTGACCTAGGACCTAAGGGCAGATGTCTGAAACACACTGCAAAGAAAGTGTTATTCTAGGCTGAGTCACAGGGACATGAACCTGGAGGTCACTCACTCACTTTCTTACGCCAGTGAAAAAGATCTCACAGATGAAAGGTCTCTTTTCCTCCAGAAGTCAACAGTCAGTGAAATCTGATTAAACTTAGGATAATACTGAGATAGGGGGATGAACAGGGTGGAAAGACATGGCCTACCTGTATGACAATGTCATAGTTGAAACCATCATTTTGCTCAGTTAATGTACACTACGAAAATGAGACAAGACAACAGTAAAACTGGGTAAAGTCTCATAAAAATCAGTTAAAGTCATTGATAAGAATTAGTAGGTGTGGTGATTTAAATGGGAATGACCTCATAGACTCACGTGTTTGAATGTTTGACGCATAGGGAGTGGCACTGTTAGGAGGTGTGGCCTTGATGGAGTAGACAAGGCCTTGCTGGAGGAAGTGTGTCACTAGGGGGTGGGCTCTGATATCTCTTCTGTTCATTCAAGCTATGCCCATGGTGACACAGAGTCTCCTTCTGTTGCCTGTGGATCAAGATGAGACCTCTCAGCTCCTTCTCCAGCACCGTGTCTGCCTGCACACAGCCACGCTTCTCACCATGACTAAACCTCTGAACTATAAACCAGTCCAAATTAAACGTTTTCCTTTATAAGAGTTGCTGTGGTCACGGTATCTTTTCACAGCAATAGAAACTTAAACTACATAAAACATTAACTTGTTTTCTGTTGCATTTTATTTTCAAAATTACTTTATAATGCATATATATATATACAGTTTCTTAATTTTTTACATTTATTTATCTATTTGCTTTTGATGTGTGGATGAATGCATGCCATGGCACACACACACAGAGGTCAGAGGACAACTCGCAAGGGTAGGCTCTCTCCTACCAATATATAGGTTCTGGGGATTGGACTTACATCATAATGCTTAGCAGCAATGTCTCTACCAACTGAAGCATCTTGCTGGTCCTTCTGTTCCATTTTAAATAAAATATTTAAAACTATCATGACAGGCCTCCATTATTATGAATCCTTATGGAAAAAAATAACAATTTGGTTTTGCTGTGACAGATAACAGTCATCACCAAGGAATTCCATCCTACTGAAGAAAGCCTTGAGTTCCTGAATTTGACTGGCAGGTCACACACACTCACCCCAGAGTCCAGCTACGCATGAGACTGCATGTTGTTTCTTGATCTAGATTTAGAGTGGCTGGAACCAGAGCACCTAGAGTTTTGCTTTAAGAAACAAATGTTGAGAATGTCCAGCCTCCATTGGTGAGCGTGGAACAACGTTAGTACCGAGAGCTACATTAAAAGCTACCACACGGAAGACACATGTAGGAGCTTTGCTCTGCAGGCTTAGAGCTGCTTCACCCGCATTACCTCATCCATCTCCGACATCTGCAAACTATGAGGTGTTTTATGGGAACCCAGTTTCCTTCTGGGAACCATAATTTGCATATTCTGTCTAAAAACAGGCTGTGTTTCTAGCAGACATCCTAGCTGGGACCTGTACCTAGGTCATGCCACTGACCTCCTCACGTGAGTCTTCAAAACAGAAACCAACACTTAGCACTTGTAGAAACCAGACCAGAACCAAAACCAGGTAGGAATAAATACCATTACAACGTCCAACAATTGCTTTTATCCAAACTGAAATTAAAGATTTATACACTCTCCTTCTTACCCTTTGTCAATCAAACAGAACCTAAAAATTGGTCATAAAATTAATTGAATAGTCTGAAAATTACACTGGAGGAAACAGATGGTTTCATAGAGGCTGATGCTCCTTAGAATGGCACAGCAGATCTCCAGGAAAGGAAAATATCTCTCTAGGCTCCTGTGTATACTGCTCTCTGCAAAAGAGGAATCTATTTTCTATGAGCTTGGTGTGCTTGCAAAGCTGAGATGATGAGGTGGCATCACACCCACCCGAGTACATGTCTGAAGCTGAGCTAGAGGTCAAAATGTAGGTGGACTTTCCTGTCCCGCTGGCCAGCTCCCAAATAACCACACAGATCAGCTTAAGCTTGTCTCTTACTAACTAGCTCTTATAACTTAAACTAAATCCATTTCTATTAATTTTCTTCCTGCTTCATGTCTTTATCCCATTTAGTGTCTGACTCTTTTTATGTCTAGCTGGCTTCTCCTCGTGTCTCCTGATGGAGACTTTGCCCTCCTTCAACCCAGAGCTCTATCCCTGTCTATATGACCCACCTAACTTCCTGCCTAGCTATTGGCCATTTAGCTCTTTATTAAACCAATGGGAGCAAGACATCTTCACAGTCTTCTACAACATTAAACTTATCCCCACTTTAAAAAAGTAGCAAAGTAAAGCCAGAGCTCCACTCCAAGGGCTCTTAGCTGACATTCACATTCTCAGTAAGAAAAGTAGTTTCCCAAAGCAGAGAGTGGTATATGGCTGTAATCCTGGCCGTGGAAAGGCAGAACAGACAGCTCTGGGCTCACTGGTCAACTCCCAAGTTCCAGGCCAGTAAGAGACTTTGTAAAAAAAAAAAAAAGCCAACAATTCCTGAGGAATACACCAGAGATTGTCATCTTACACACACACACACACACACACACACACACACACACACACGTCTCTAATAGAGGATGATCAGTGTGTGTTAAAGTGTCTTCCAGTCCTAAGAGACCCTCAGTGTACAGTGAACCAGCCTCTCTGCAGCTGCAGAGATGAACTGACCTCTGCATGTGAACCCTCTGTAACACAACCTAGGCAACCCTCAGTAGCTACTCACTAGATGTGATTTGCCAGAGCACATGAGGAGTTCTCCATAGACCAGGGTACAATAAAGGGATGGTTGCCTGCACCTGAGCCACCCCAAACCTCAAGTCTGTACCTAGAAACACTTTCATTCCACGCACAGTGCTTAAAATTCCCAGGGCATGCTGGGTAACTTCACTGATCCTTCTCAAGAGGATTAAATGCACATAAAGCAGGGCGTGTGGTGCTCTGTCTGTCATTGCTGTTAATATCATCACTGTCCTTGTCACCAAGCTTGTGGCTCTTATCGCGATGGGTGCTCTACAAAGATTCACCAGGAAAGCCAAAATGCAGAGGAACTAACAGCTGTGTGTCAGTTTGGACTGTAAACAAAAGAATCAGCTCTAAGTCTGGAGGATGTAAAAAGTAAACCCCCAGCTCAGATGCCAGGCTCCAGTTTTTCTTCTCAAGCTTTCCTCTGGCCTCCTGGATCAGCCCATCTTCCCTGATCCATGGCCGTCCTTCCCCAATCCACGGCCACCTTCCTGGATCCACGGCCCGCCTCACCTGATCCAGACCGCCTTCCACTACTCACAGCCCACCTCCCCCGATCCAAGGTCCACCTTTTCCGATCCATGGCCCACCTTCCCTCATCCATGGCCACTGACTTTTTGTTTCAAGGTTTGTTTTTATCTGTAAAATGTGCGTCAGTGACTCGCTCAGCTCCTCTGAAAAGCTCAGCTCCTCTGAAAAGCTCAGCTCCTTTGAAAAGCGACTGAGGAGTGTCAGGACTCTGCTCCCTTACAAGGCTGCATGCATCATGCTTAGAGAGCTGTAAATGCCTCACTGATGGCTGTCAAAACAACCCTTCAGGGTCCTCCAGGCTCCAGCTAAATGAACCCATGGTGAAATTCTTTCTCACCAAGAACCTTCTTGCAATGCCCATAAGTCTCACCCACGCTTGCCCTTCCTTTCCAGTTTCCAGGTCAGAAGTGCTGTCCTGTATGTCCTGCCAGATGTTAACCCCAGAAATACCTGACACACATGTCACGTCTATTAATACACGTGCTCATTGTGGATCCCAGGTAGCTTCTGTGGGTCTTGGTCAGCCCTCGCGGGGAACAAGGAAGGAAGTGAAGGGAACAGATACAGTAGATACCTACCAGGGCAAAGGCTCCCAGAGATGATCTGGGGCCGTGGCCCCAAGGCTGCCCCTCAGTGGGCA
>NC_022028.1:42139-43072 GCF_000317375.1 Microtus ochrogaster | reverse complement strand
GTCAGCAGAAGCCACATATCTCATGCTCTGTCTTTAGGCGGACCTCATCACCTCCTTGCAAATCTGTAGGCACATCCACCCTGGTGCACACAACCAAACCCGGCCTTCTGTCCAGTTCCTCGGGGTACCCTCCATCACAGCTGGAAGAACTCCTGGCCCAGTTGTTCTCACACTTAAGAAACTTAAGAATTATCACATAGGGACTATTTTATCTTTCACAGTACCGGGACTGAGGGCCAAGATTTTGCGTCTCTACAAGATGGGGATCATACCTGGAAAACTGCTGGGCTTCCAATCCAGGTGTACCTGAAACCCAGCTGTTCCCTATGTACACCCCATCTCCACAAAGCACCTTAGGACCTTAAGTGGCCTTGGCGCCAGAAACGCCAGCACCTACTTGCTTCAATCACCCTCTTACCCCAGTAGCACTCCAGGGCCAGAAAACAGTTCTTCCTGACCCTATACTCCACTGCCCCTTCCCAGCATGGCACCGCCCCTGCACACCACATGAAGGCACATCTGGGTCCACTCTCTCCTTCAACTCAGAAAAAGCTTCCCCCTTTCTAGTGGGGGGCTTCCTGAAAGCCCAGCCCTGAGGGGGGCTCCTTGTAATGGACAGGAACTTCTACTTTCATAGCACTGCTTCCTAGAAAGCCCCAGCCTAGGCTACAAAGAGTGGAACTGGGGAAAGGCTGAGAACAGAGACAGCTGCAGGAGGATAAAACAGCCCTAGAGGTCAAGGAAAGAAAGACTTCGCACATTGTCACTCACTGGAGCATTATCTGTTAGGATGTCCACACATAACACAATGCATGCCTTCCTGTTCAACTCCAGCCTCAGCTGCATCCCTTGCAGCTTCAACACTATCAAGGCCTGGGGCCTTTCCAGGATGAACTGAGTAGATTTGGAGCTGCATCCCTTGCAGCTTCAACA
>NC_022028.1:34580-42039 GCF_000317375.1 Microtus ochrogaster | reverse complement strand
CTGGGGCCTTTCCAGGATGAACTGAGTAGATTTGGAGCTGCATCCCTTGCAGCTTCAACAATATCAAGGCCTGGGGCCTTTCCAGGATGAACTGAATAGATTTGGCACACAGCAGAGGTGTGGTAAGTTTGTAAACAAAGTTCAAAAAATAACTGCACTGGACTGGGCATGGTGTTGCATGCCTTAATACCAGCACTCAAGAGGCAGAGGCAGATAGATTTCTAGAAGCCGGCCTTGTCTACACAGTGAATTACAGACCAACCAGGACTACATCATGTGGCCTAGTCTCAAAAAATAAAGAAATAACTTAATTGGGGACAAGGACTCAGCAGCTAAGGATGTGGCTGACAAGCCCAATGACTCAGTGACCCAATGACAAGCCCTGGGACCCATGTGATAGGAGAACATAAACAGTTCTCACAAGTTGTCCTTTGATCTCCAACACACACCACGGCATGTGCACACCCATACACATGCACTCACTAATAAATGCAATAAAAGCATTTTTTTAAAATGACTTCATTAGTGGATGGATCTAGAAAACATTATATAGAGTGAGGTAACCCAGACCCAGAAAGACAAACATCATATGTACTCTCTCATAAGTGGCTTTTAGACATAAAGCAAAGAGGTCTTGCCTCAGACCTACAGAGTCAGAGACCCCAAAGCAGAACCTGCAGACCTGGGGTCCAACAAGCCCCGGACAATTCACATGCAGCTGTGTTTGCAGAGCAGGGCTGTGAGCTCAGAACTGACTTTATGACTCTGTTTCTGTGCTGGTCCCTACACCTACCAATCACGTTCACTGCCACCCCGGGAAATAGCACCAGGGTTTTTAAACTCAACAGTTAACATGCAAATTCAGGGCCAAGCAATAACAATAATAATGATAAATTAATTTTCAGAGTGTGATAAAAAAAACCATGGCCCATCCTCCAGGATAAGAACGCCTTTCCCAGCTGTGAGGGGAATACAGTCTGGCAAGAGAACAAATTCCAGACTGATTGGACAGCTTCTGCAGTGGTGTATTGGACTGAAGCTGCCCACATTGGAAGCGAAATGATAGAGGACCCATCTCTGACTCATTGCACAGCATACATGTTTTAAACAAAAAACGTCCCCTGTGCTCTTATCACAACTAAACAAAATCCACACACAGCATTTAAGGGTGGAGTCTGGCAGCAAACATCAAGTCTAAGTCTGCTCAGCATAATGTCAGAGAAAAATCCCAAAAGTCAGCTCTTACAGAGCCCTTGGCAGGAAAACCACAGGCAGGGAAATTTTTCAGTGTGGTCATGGGGTCTGCTGTGGAAACTGTGCTGTGTGTCATGGGAGTAGCTTACAAGAACAGAAGGGAAAGGAGACAGGCTTCAAGGTGCAGGCGATGGGGCAGAAAGAATGGCAGAGCCTTTGTGTAGGAGATCTTGAATTTCTTTTCCACTTCCCATAGAAGGTCGGAGAATCAGGGATCCAGGAAGCCCAGAGTGGGGTGGGGCATTTTGGGCATTCAGAACACAGGGAACATTCTCCCAACCTTCCTCAGCTTGGGGCCCAAGAGCTAATTACTTTCTTTGCCTCTGCTAGTTTCATTTATGTCTACTTTTCTATTTTATGAAAGAATCTAAGCCTGTCTTACAAGGGTGATGTTTCTCTGTGCAAAAGAGTCATAATAATAATAAAAACATGAACTAGAAGTCATCCCTGTCCCAGCTCTTGGTGCTCCAGATGATGGTTACTTAAGACAGTCAGAGCAACCACTGTGTGACCTCTTGCCATTGCCCAGGAGACTGGTAATTCCCTGGACTATTTCTGATTTCTTACATGCCCCCCGGCACCCCAATTCTCTTGTCCCCACTGCTACTATCCTGGCTGAGGCCACCTGCTCTTTGTCTGATAACTGCAATGATTTTCAAGTAGTTTCCTCTCCCTTCTTCCATTGCTGCCCTTCCATCCTTCCATCTAAACTTAGAAAAGTCTTTGCAAAATCTAACTTGGCTCATAACACTCACCCTCTCCCCACCCTACAAACTTTCAGGCCTCTGAGAGAGCCTGAATTCGCAGCTCAACAACTAAGATCATGTGTGTGTGTGTACATGTTCATGGCTGCAAGCAGGAGCCTGGATATGTGAGGTTGTGAGTGCACATAGGGGCCAACGGTCAATCTTGGATGTTCCCTCGGTGTCTCTCCACTTTGATTTTTGACCCAAGGTTTCTCATTTTTATCTGGAGCTCACCAAATTCATCTAGGATAGTTAGCCAGAGAACACCAAAGGCTTTCGCAGTACCACCATGTCTGGTTCTAGGGATCAAACCCAGATCCTGAGCTTACACGTCACAATAGTGACTGACCCATCTCATCATATAACTGCCACTTGCTGTTCCCGAAGGCCAGGCTCCACCCAGCTGGACCCACATAGGCAGGGGTCTCTCTGGGTTTTGTCCGTGATTCTGTCCTCCCTTCATCTGAGAAGGACAGTGCCTCCCTACCCTCTTTGGACTACCTTCTGCCTGCCTAGCTCCACTGACACTGGCAGGTCTCACACCTCCCAGCTCAGGAGACACAGGTTTGAAGTTGGCCCTGAGGTTTCCTGGCACCAAGTTTTTAGGCAGTTACAGGAGGCATCTGAGACTCCGCTGCCTCACCTGCAAGGACAGAGTGTACCCAGGTAACTCGGACTTCTGCAAGGGTAGAAGGTCAAGAAGCCGCAGAAAGAGGAATGTTTAGAGGAACTTCACCTCTAACAGACAGAAACTGGACTGAACTCAACATCCATCTTAGGTGAATGAGAAACAGCCTACTGTTGGCCACGGCACGGGCTGCCACACACTGGGTTGGGCTGTCATATACTGGCATGGGCTGCCACACACTGGCACGGCAGGCAAGCTCAAGGACACAAAGAAACCCCATGGGCAGGAGGGACCAGGGGGAAAAGAGGCCTGATGATTCCAAATCGGTAAACCCTAGGAAAACACAGGAGGAAAGTAAATTAGTGGTTGTGTGGGATGCAGAGTTAGAGCAACAACAGGACACAGGAAGCTTTGGGCAAGGTCATTCAACAGCTTGCTATGGTGACACCTCTTGAATCCTGAGGCACAATCAGTGCAGTGGAGACAAAAAAAAAAAAAAAAGATGAGATCAGGAAGGAGTCCCGGCCAGGACTCAGCACATAGTAGGCATTCAAAAAATGTTAGCTCCTGCCTGAGAGTGGAGAGGGCCTCGTGGCACGCTGGAGATACTAGCTAGGACAAGTGGGACTCGCCCTGACTTACAGGCTTACTAGCCAACTTCCAGGCTGACAAACCAACTTCCGGGTTAACCAGGGCCTGAGTCCTGAGGACAAGCCCCTCCCAGTTAACAAGACAGTAAAGCAACAGCTGATGGAGAACATCTGTTTAGGGTGGACGGACAGACGCTGAGGCTGCAGAAGAGGGGCGCTCTGAAGGGAGGCTGGAGAAGCAGTGGCTCCAGCTTGGCAGGAACTTGGTAGCAGGAAGGGTAGGGCCTATACAGGATTGGTGGGAAAGGAGGGTCTAAGAGGGCACAGTGCACCGTTGTCATCAGAAACAACGGGGCGAGCAGTGGTGGCACATGCCTTTAATCCCAGCACTCAGGAGGCAGAAGCAGACGGATCTCCATGAGTTTGAGGCCAGCCTGGTCTACAGGGATAGTTCCAGTACAGCTAGGGCTGAGAAACCAGAATTAGTCAATTGATTAAAAAAGAACCCGGGAGAGAGTTCACAAAGGCTGTGCTAACAGACAGCCCAGAGTATGCTCAGCTTTACTTCATCCGTCCAGAGAAATGTACCAAGGAGTGCAGACTGCTCAGACGTATGTCCTACACAAACAGGTCCTACCCAGACGGCAAGCTGGCACCTTCTCAGTCCTGAGATCTGCTTCCTTCACCTGGCACTTCCTGGGGACTCGTCAGAACCTGGTGTGCCACAGTGCTTACCAAAATATTATAGCCCAGATCCCAAAGTGACTGGAAAGTCCAGGAAAGGGGACTGCAGTGCGTGATTAAATCAGATCGAGCCATTAAATCATACTTTCGGAGCACTTGGGGGGCAGGGTACATATCTAACCCTGCACTGTTAAGTTGCAGAAGGGCAGGATTCAAAAATACATATGGTTGATCTTTTGCTTTCCAATTATTAGCATCTATTAGGTGCCAGGCTCTGCCCGACATGCTAAGCACAGTCTAGACTTGGGACATGGAATTCTGTCCTTTGAAGATGAAGGAAGGCAAACAGCAAAGAATTGGTGCTATGTAAAAAACAGGGCACCTGAGGCAGCGGAGGCCATTGGGGGCAGTTTCCACAAATTTGAGCATTCCCTCCTGGAGGGAGGAGGAGACCTGAGACTGGGAGGTGAACTCCTATGGTCTGGGAAGCTTCATAAGGATAAGGATGGACGGGAATGGGAACTGTGGGTGAGAAGAAGCCATGGGCACAAGCCACCAAAGTTGGTCTACTGCTGCGGGACGGCGGTAACAACACTAGTTTAAAGGGCATGAGAAGGAAACGGTTGGGAGCAGAAGACAATGAGTTTGGTTCTGGTGATATGGAAGGGGTATGAAGAAGCCTAGCTGTCTATGTCTCTTAGAGAACCAAAAACTGGCCCTTAGACAAGGGAGCGGCAGCAAGAAGAGGTGTGAGGAGGAAGGGAAGAGAAGGAGAGAAATACCAAACAGTCCTAGCTGTGAGCCAAAGCTTATGCTGAATGCTCCAAACATTTCCTTCTAATCATCACACTGCCCTGTGATAGGGATGCGTAGCCCAGCCCTGTGACAGGGACACACTGCCCAGCCCTGTGATAGGAACACACTGCCCAGCCCTGTGACATGGACACACCATCCAGCCCTGTGACAGGGACATACCGCCCAGCCCTGTGACATGACACACTGCCCAGCCCTGTGACAAGGACACACCACCCTGTGACAGGGACACACTGCCCAGCCCTGTGACAGAGACACACAATCCAGCCCTGTGACAGAGACACACAATCCAGCCCTGTGACAGAAACACACCGCCCAGCCCTGTGACAGGGACATACCGCCCAGCCCTATGACAGGGACACACCGCCCAGCACTGTGACATGACACACTGCCCAGTGAAGTCCATTTTATGAACTGGGACTGATCCTGCAGCCCAGGAGCCTGAGGCTCTACTACTCTAAAGCAGCCCTTGGACCAGCCTTCCTGGGGAGGACTTTTCCCTGCCTCCTTCACACGCACAGACGCTTAAAGTCTTCCTCAGGCACCCAAGGGCGCAATATCTAAAGATACACTCAGGAAAATGTTGGTCCATGCTCTTAATTTTCTGAACCCCTGATGAAGGTCATTGGTTAAAAAAATAAAGAAACTGCTTGGCCTCATAGCTTAGAACATAGGTGGGTGGAGTAAACAGAACAGAATGCTGGGAGGAAGAGGAAGTGAGCTCAGACAAGACAGCTCTGCTCTCTGGAGCAGAGAGGCCATGCTCCGCTCTCCCAGGCAGATGCACGCGATGAAGCAAGCTGCCAGGTCAGACATGCTGAATCTTTCCCGGTAAGACCGGTGCTGCAGTTTATCAGAGATGGGTTGATCGGGATATCAGAATTAGCCTAGAAAAGGCTAGATAGAAATGGGGCAAGCAGTGTTTAAAAGAATACAGTGTCCATGTAATTACTTCGGGGCATAAGCTAGCAGGCGGCCGGGGTGCTGGGGATGCAGCCCTGCCGCTCCTATTAAAACAAACCCCAAAGGAAGAGCAAGTCTCTTCCATTTTACACAGCATTCAATTCATGAGTGGAACCTACCGTGCTATTTTATACAAGTCAAAGGCTTTCCTCCATCTGCCAGAATAACCTCCGGGACTTGCAGCCTCACCCAACTGCACAGAGTAGCTCAGGATGTACTCTACCATGGTAACTTGGGCATCCTTTACCGGCCATCCCAGGGCCATATCCTGTCCTCTCAGACCTGGGCCCTAGTTGTGGGAGATGACCCCTCATCCTGTCAGACTGGGCAAAGCTTAGCCCAGACTGACTAGAAGGAAACACTGGTCACGCGAATGTGGAGGAGGCGGGATAGACATATTAATGTAGGGGAAACTTATAGTTTTACTTTGCAATTGACGAGTGACCCCACTGGTCATGTCTGGCCATGTGGTCCAGATCCTTCAGTCTCGCTCTCCTGAATGCTAAAATGACTGAGACCACCTAACTAGGTGTTGATGCTTTACCAGCCACTCTCTGGCAAAGACGGATACAGAAGCCCAGACCTCTCGACTGTCCTCCTACCCTGTGTCCCAGCCAGCCACCCTCCCGGGCCCTGGACTCACCGGCAGTCAGCGTGGTGAACTCTAGGAAGCGGTATTCGTAGGTCACATCTACCTTCGTCTCGACTTGAGGTCTCCTCAGAGTTGAGTAAATGTTCCCAGGCCGCTTCTCTTCGTGCTTCTCCACCTTGTTCAAACTGCAGCCCATTGCGACAGCTGACCAAAAGGGAAACAAGCGGGGAGACGGAGATTTTTTTTTAGCGATAATTTTGAAACACAATAGCAAAAAAGACCCCCAATTTTCCGGAGGACTACATCAAAGACCTCAGTGCCCGGGAAATCACATATGTGATTCAATACAGCTCCAGATACAGGGGACCAGGCCACCTCTCTTCCTATGAGGAAGCCATTACCAGCCATCCTTAGAGATCTGAGTGACCCCAAAAATGGCCCTGCTTTGTATCTTGTCTCCTCTCTTTGAGGAAAATAATACCTCTGAGTAGCTTCCTCCACCGCTATCTGTACACATGATTAAAAAAGCAGGGCCTAAAAAGCAACAGCGTGTATTACGCTGTCAGCCCATCTGCAGAAATGCAAGACACACGTCACCTTCCGCTCAGTTGCTAAGGGGGATAATAAGTTGTTGCTACAGTCTCTAAACTCTGGCATCCCTTCTCCCCTCAACGGTAATTATTTAGACAGGAACTGATATTCAAACATCTCAAAAAGTAGATGCTGGTATTTTTAAGGGTCTTGTCTAATAGCTCCCCTTCTCTTCTTTTTCAGACCAAACAGCAGGAAATAGCCGTAGGCTCCCCCACCTCCAGCCATCTCAGATTAAAATGAAAAGTGACAGAGCATAATGGGACCAGCGAGACATCAGCCGCATCCGCACGTGCTGGAAAAGCAGTGGCCTCGGCTCACAAAGGAAGTGGAGAGATGGGGAAGCGGTAAGCGGAGATGGGATTCCCTTGTTCTCTGGCTGAAGTCAGTGATGGTTTTCTGTTTATTTGGACAGAATGGCATTCACACGGTGACATTTTATGGGAAGGTTAGGTTCCTTCTACACCCTGGGCACTAACTGCTCTTCCTCTCCGGATACTGTCCTACTACAGAAAATGTTTGCCTAAAATAAAACTGAACTGGCTGAGAGTCTCTCTCTCTCTCTCTCTCTCTCTCTCTCTCTCTCTCTCTCTCTCTC
>NC_022028.1:23524-34480 GCF_000317375.1 Microtus ochrogaster | reverse complement strand
CACACACACACACACACACACACACACACACACGAACCACTTCCTCCAAAGACAAGGATTTCCTTCACCAATCCATTTACAGTGTTCCTAGCTTCCTAAAGCAATTTGGTAAATTCCAGAAAAACAAACCGAACTTCGGGAAAGCAGTAAGGGCATGGGACGGGAGAATGAATGAAGACTGGAAGGAAAGAGGGGCATAGCCATGACAGTTTCTACTCTGCAGTAATTAAGAAAGACGTCAGAGAGAATTGATGGAAGCCGGAAGCCGGACTTATGCCTTAATAAGGGAACATTAGTGTCCAGGAACCAGAGCACACATGATTTATGTGCGGATATGCGGTCTGTGTGAACTGATAACTTGGGAACTACATTGTGTGCGAAGACTGATGGAGAACTGTGCAGCTGTGGGGGCAAAGAGGGTCCTGCTCTACCTAGCAGCTTGCTCTAAGTCCCTAACAGCAGGACCCAGGAGGCCGGGATCTCTGCTGAGCCTTCCGCCCAGGCCTGAGAAGCAGCTCTCACTCTCAGCTTCCAGTCTAGAACCCCTTTCTGTGTCAGACACCCTCTCGGGCTCTTCTGCCATCCTCATCCCCCCCAAGCGCACTCACACCCATCCAGGAACTGCTATTCTGGGCCCGCCTCCTGTATCCGTCTCCTCACTAGTCTAAGGCTCCACTCGGAACATATGGAAAGCTAGGCGACACCCCGTGCCCCCACCTGGGCTCGACAAGGGTAGACCTTTCGCCTTATTTAATCCCCACATTTAATCTTTTGCAGAAAGGTGACGTTTGGGGCACAGCCTCTAAGCCCTGTCCTCTCTCTTCCTATGACCCCTGCCTTTGCTTTCTCCCTACCTGTGAAATTCACAGCAGTGGACAGCAGAGACCTGCTCTTCTCAGCGCAGGCTGGGGGAGCAGCCCTGAGTGTTTCTTTGTGGTTTGAATGGCAGCCCCAGGATACAGGCATTCCTAGCGGTACCATTTGCTAACTTCTAGAAACTCAACAACTTCATGACTAGACACTCTGGGAAGTTAGTACATTTGTACAGGGAGAAACCAATCTGTCCCTTCCCAAGTAATGCCAATCACTCGCTGACTCTTCCTGAAAGCTAGATGCCTCCCAGATTCCCAAACATCCAAGTCACAGCAGTGATTTCCTTAGCAGTCACCCTGGAGTTCAATGTGAATATGATGTCAAGCGAACTGTCTCAAGCCTGGAAGGGTATCTCACAGATATTGCCGGGTTCCCTTAAAAATGTAAACTGCCATTTGTTCCCCTGCCTGTGAGGGATTTCAGTGTTTCTGGGGTATAAACTCTGGAATCCCAATATATGGTATTGTTGCACATGATTAAAAAATATACACGCACGCCACCACCTCCCTTCTTAGCAGCCATACCCCTTCTTGCCATAAATGAGCCTGCTTGCTAAAGTCTCCCCTCCTTATGTGATTCCCCAGACAGTTGTCTCCAGTCCCAGAGATGTTCTGTGACTCGGAGTATTCCTACCACTGTAGAATACACTCCAAAGGGAACAAACCGCTTGCCTAGTAGGCCTGTCCTTCCTTGGCACCTGTGATGGCCCCATTTCCCTGGAAGCATCCAGCATCAACCTGCAGGGCCCACCTGTCTTACAGCACACTCAGTCACATCTGGTCTTGGGGCCAGAACTGAAAGATGCTTCAACTCGTCAACTCACTAGCCAAGCCACTTGCGTTCTATGAACAGCCAGTTCTGGGAACTGGCCTTCTTAGCCTTCTAACGTCCACCCCCAGCCTCTGTAGACTGCACTCCAGTACCAAAGAGAGACTTAAGGAGTGATCAGACCCAGCCTGGGGGCCTGGCTGCCTCCCCTCTCCAGCCCTGTCTCTCATTGTAAACTATTACCTCAAGTTAAGTGACAAGAGGCCATGGCTTGCTGGTATACACACCCACAGTCCTCCCACTGCAGAGCCTCTGTCCACTAAAACACCACTTGAAACCCACCGAGACCTTCAGATACAGCCAGCTTTCTCAGGGGGGAACATCAGTAGGCTATGGGA
The DNA here is from genome assembly GCF_000317375.1 of Microtus ochrogaster. Lineage (NCBI taxonomy): Eukaryota > Metazoa > Chordata > Mammalia > Rodentia > Cricetidae > Microtus > Microtus ochrogaster. The sequence goes on along the minus strand of NC_022028.1, from coordinate 32,441 downwards.
TGCGGAGGTGCATACGTGTGTGTGTCAATGTGTGAGAGAGAGAGACAGAGACAGAGAGAGAGACAGAGAGAGAGAGAGACAGAGACAGAGAGTGAGAGGGGAGAGGGAGATTCATTTTAAGGAGTTGGCTCATTGGCTTCTGGGAGCCGACAAGTCCAAACATCCCAGGATAAGGAGGCCAGAGCTCCAAGAAGAGCTAGTGTTGTAGCCCTCCATCCCCAACACAAACCATCCAGCAAACATCCCCAGGCACACGAGACAGGCTCTCACTGAGCTTTTCTCCTAGAGCAACATGAACCTCTCTGTCCTTGTGAGACACAACACTAACAACAGACCCAAGTCACCGCTCCACCCATGTCTAGCTTGGTGAAACAATGAGCTCACTGGGCCTACTTAAGGAAGCATGGCTGACCCCCAGACTGCCGCAATTCTGAAGAGTCACTCCAGCATTAACAATCCCTCTCCCGGAGCGCTAGGGATGGTGTGCCCGCCTAGCTAGCATTTCACACTCCATATATTTTAACATACCCAGAGGCCATATGCAGTCAGGGAAAAATTACACACAGCTGGGAACTGGGAGGGAGACAAAGGAGGGAGTGGTTGGAATCTCAAGTGAAGCTCTAATGGTGACATCCCCAATAAAGAAATGTCAACAGGGTGCCCGAGGGCGATGTAGACACCAGGGCCACACCAATCTGAGTGGCCTGGCCGGCCATCTGGGGCCATGGTGTCATCTGGGCCAGGGCTGCTGCTGAGGGACATGTCTGAGTATGTGGCCCTATCTACAATGCCCAGGGGGCCATGACAATCTGTGTGGCCTGTGCAGTCACAAGGGGCCTGAGATTTACAGGCCTACGTCACCAGGCACGCCAACGTTGCAGTCTCAAGGCAAAGACTGTGCAAATATAGAATTCCTTCCTGCTGGGAGCCCTTGGTATTTTCTCTAAATTCTTCAGCTGATGACTGAAGTCCACCCCCAGGAATACTATGAAGGGCAAACTGCTGTACTCAGAACTCTGCCAATCTTAACATCATTTGCGTTTGGAAATCCTGTGAAGCAAGACTGGTGTTGGAGCAAAAACAGGCACTACACTCTGGCCAAAGGGCCAGAAAATAAACCATCACTCTTATTGTAAGGCCAGCAGGTCTGCCTCTGTACTGAGCTTCAATGCAGACAAGCTTCTTCCTCAGGGCTGGCCACACCAAAATCAAACCAGAGTCAAATTCTGGGAACGCTAATCCTCTGCAGAGCAGCTGTGACTGCTTACAAGTGACCTTCAAGGTGTTGGCGACTCTCAGAAGAGGGAGAATGGTCATTAGAGCCTCCCAAGAGTCCAGCCACATCCTCCTACTTCTGCCCCAACTGATCATGTGTCAGTTTACTGAAACAGAGACTCCATATTGGCAGCCATGGAGAAGGTGTCATCCATGCTGGGGTGAGACTCTCGGTGGTATGAATCTTTAGAGGCCATGCACCCTTGTAAGAAACCCCTTACCCATGCTCTGTAAGTAAGCACGACAGAATAGTTAGTACACAAAGCTAGCCTTGGGTGGAGTGATACTCTGGTCTGTCATAGGTGCCACATCTGGAGTGAACAGATGTTGCCAACTCCCCAGGAAACATTCAAACAACACTTTCTTTCATGGGCTGTATCTTCCAGAGACAACAGATATATAAAGAAAAATAATGAGATTTCATCTTCAAAGCACGTCGAGTGGAGAAAGAACACACAGAGAGAGTAATTACCAAGGGAAAAGGTAGCACTGCCGGGGAAAGTGTCACCCAGAAGTAACATTCAAGCAACATCACAAAGGAGGTGGCAGAGCAGTCCTCAGGATAAGGAGCGGTGGCCCAGGCACCTTTGAAATATGGCCCTGTGGTCTTCAAGTTCACTTTACTTTTTATATCATCATCATTATTATGGCTATATTATTGTTGTGGTTGTTCTATTTTATTCACTGGAGGGTGCATATGCTACAGTAAGCATGCAGAGGGCAAAGCGTAATTGCAGGACTCAGTTCTCTCTTTCCGCCATGTGGGTCCTGTGTTGCAGATTTGTGTTGTCACTCTGAGAGCACCAATGATGTCAGGCCTTGGATTGGAGGGTGGAATTCATGGTCAGTTGGCTGGAATGGACCATAGAGTTTTCTGGCCGACTCAGTGGAAGATAGGAAGAAGGCTTGGAGGCTGCAGGCTTTTCAACCTGGAGATGTGGCTCATAGGGTCAGCCATTCTTTCCTCCACTGTTCTTTGAATTTATCAGATTTTTACCTCAATGAGTCCCGAGTTTTTATTAATACTTAAACAATTAAGGCAAATGCTTTAGTCCTGGGGTCTAACTCAAGTCAGCGGGCTTGTTGACAGGTGTTTCTACCCACTGAACCACCTCTGCAGCCCAAGTTCAGCTTCTTAAAGTGCAGTCCAGGGTTTGGATGTGCAGGCACAGGAGTCAGAAAGTCTACTTCAAACCTTGGTGACCTACTTCCTAGGTGTGACTTCAAGGAAGCCCTGGGTCAGTTTTTAAAGCTGTGACAGAGACAAGTGCGACGTCTTCTTGTCCAGTGACAGCTACATAAAGACAGTCAATGTTAAACAGAGGTTAAGATACCCCAGGCATGCAGAATGAGGATCAGAAACATTACCCAGGGGCACTGCGGCCTGGCTCAGTGGTTGAGCACCTGCCTCTCATACCCAAGGCCCTGAATCCCATCCCCAACACCATGTGGTAGACAGAGAAGTGTCAACCATCCAGCACCACAGCTTGTTATCCGTTATAGAGTCCTTGTAACCTGGCATGGGTTGCTACATCACACAGAAAGGGTACTTATAAAGAGTCAGAAGATACATGCACACACATAACCCACCCCCTTTTCTTTTCCAAGACAGGGTTTCTCTGTGTAGCCCTGGCTGTCCTGGAACTGCTCTGTGGACTAGGTTGGCCTTGAGCTCAGAAATCCGCCTGCCCCTGCCTTCCCACGTGCTAGGATTAAAGGCGTTGCCACAACTGCCAGGCAACACAAACCCTTTCTAAATTGAGAAAGGATTTATTAAACAAGTGGGTCTGTACTTTATATTTCTGAAATTTGAAAATATGTAGAACTGACACATTCCATTACCAGTTCTGTGACTACCCAAATCTCTTGCCACCTAACTTCATCATGGACAGCAGCGATCACAGCACCCTCAAATCCGAGCACGGGAGAGCAGGCCTACAAAGGGGTTTGAGTTCCTCAGCACAGGCGAAGTGGGAAGTAGGTGCTTTCCAAATATAAACACAACAACTGAAGGCGATCACCCTCGGCAAAGCTCCCACTCTGAGGAGATATAGGCCAACAAAGTGGGGCATTTCCTGTGGAGAGCCAGGGAAAGTCGTCAGCGCCTGACTGAAAAGTGTGGAAGCCTTTGATGTAGGATTATGAAGCAGATGAGCTGCTCAAAGTCCCACAGTGACAGGCACAGTTTGTCTGAATCTGGCCACGAACAGTGGGGACCATCTTCCCTTCTTCTTTGATCCCCACATAAAGGTAAGAGACACTGAATAACGGGGACAGCTAGAGCTCCTGACCCTTTCCATCATCCCTGCTCCCCCCTCGCGGATAACACCCCTATCTCAGCCCTGGCAAACAGCCATCCCTAGAGAACATGAGCTGAGTGTCTAGCTCTCCGATTCTGCCCCATTGAGAACACTTTCCCTTTCTGAATTCAGCCCAGGTAAGGCTGAATTCCCACAAATGCATATTTAAAAGCTGGACTAGATTCTTATTTTGAGAGCAAGGAATTAAGAGGACTCAAGCAGGGACCCTGAACTGCCTGCTATACTGATTTTTCATGAAAATATATCTTGATAAAATATGCAATGATAATAATGAAAGGCCCCTTTGAAGGCCCAGGAGAAAAGAGAAACTCGAATCTATGTCAAAAACTGTGACTGGGAGGAATGCTATCACACTCCCACCCCCCATCCCACCCCACCCCCCCGGGGAGGAAAGCTATCACACTCCCACCCCCCCCCCCCCAGGAGGAAAGCTATCACACATACCCCCCCCCATCCTCCAAAGGGTAAACATAAAAAGAACGCCTGCCAAAGTGCATCTGTCTGTGAGGAGGAAAGAGCCCGAGCCGTTGCCACCCTGGAGCCAGTTCTCAAGCGAAGGGTAAGGCAATGTGCATAGCACAAAGCAACTGTCCCACAGAGCTAGCAGCAATGGCAGACACAGCTCCACTGCACAGGGCTCTAGACATCTAAACTGTGGCTACTCCGGTAGAAGTGCAGTCTGGTTTTAGCCCACTTCAGCTCATTTAAATCCACATGCTGACAGCTACACACGGCTAGTGACCATGGTACTCCAGGCCTCAGTGACATCACAACCCCAATTGACCAGTACCTTTTCACGCAGGAGAGTACAGGGCCAGCCTGGTCTACAGAGAAAGTTACCCTCTCTCCAAAATACAAACCAAACAACCAAAAGTGTGTGTGTGTGTGTGTGTGTGTGTGCGTGTGCGTGGGTGCGTGTGCGTGTGTGTGCGTGTTATAGCCACACGTGCACTTGTGCCTAGGTGTGCTCACGAAGGTCAGAGAACAATTCCCACCCTGAGCTCCAGGGACTGAACTCAGGCCATCAGGCTTCCTAGATAAGCAGCTCTGCCTGCTGAGCCATCTTGCTGACCCTTATTTTACTTTTTGAGTCGGGGGCTCTTGTTGACAGCCTAGGCTAGCCCTGAAATCTCCTTCTTCCTGCCTACAGCTCCTGAATGCTCAGATCACAGGTATGTGGCACCACACCAACCTTCAAAGTCAGAACTCTACAAGCCCAACTGTGCCAAAACTCTGTGCCTGTGAGACAAAGGTACACAGGACACTAAAGGAAGTGAGTGCAGAGGGCCATTTCCTGTCATTTTGTCTGGCTGCCCCAGTGACACTCTGTTATGCTATGTCTTCACTGTTATGTGCTGTACTCCAGAAGATGCTGCACTCGTTACACCCGAGTGCCACTGTCTCCCCTACAGGCCTCAGAAACACAGGAAGTGAACGCAAGACTTGTGGAATGCTGACCTCCTCCAGTCTGAAAAGCAAATGGCATCAGCTCTCATCTCTCCTGAAGACGACTCAGGTGACACAAATAAGGTGACAAGCAGAACCTAGCAATATTTGGTTAATAGTGATGGAAATCTGTTATGAAACAGAACGATGCTACTACCCTGAAGTTCTGCCGGCAAAGTTGTTCTGGGTATGAATAGTTAGTACCATCCCCCCACAGGGGTGAACCATCTGCTGAGAGCTGGGACCATGATCTCTCCACAACCGCACCCACTGTCAGCCACCCAGATGGCTGCTCGGTCCTCTCATGGATGTTTCCTGTGCCCTTTCCTTGTGGCCTGCACCGCACAGTGTTTACTGGAGTTCCATAAACGACAGAGCCCAAGACCCTTTCCAGTGTCTCGAGACTGCACGACTCCCCTAAGACACCTTGAGGATATGGAAATATTTCACCCTGTGTTCCACCAGAGAACCACACTTCCTGTCTCCTGGATCACACCATGTCAGGCCCTGCCTTAGGTCCCACAGAGAGAGACTACAGTGGAAGAGACTCTCAGAGGACACACCCCTTTTCTCAGTAATAAGAGTCTGGGGGCGCCTGACTATGTTTCTCACAAAAAAGGCGAATCACATTCTCAGCAAAGTTGCTCCGTTCTTACTCACTCCAACTCTGCCCTGAATCCCAAAGAAAACGCCACCCTGGCGAAACCCAAAGGGCACCTCCACGAAATTCACATCAGCACAACAAATGGCCCAGAATCCCCCAGGAGCTTCTAGGCAGAAGTTCAGTGGGGTTCCGTGGAACCTGGGTTTTTTGTTTTTTTTTTTTTATAGCAACCATCTAACCTTTCACGATCTAGGCCTATTCCTCTATGGAGACCCCCTCTGTGATGCTCTCTGAAGAGAGACAACATCCATCTTAGCAGCTGCAATAATTTTAGTCTAAATTGACTTAAGTGCTGGGGAGATGGCTCAGTGAGTAAAGAGTTTGCTGGGCAAGAGTGAGGAGCTGAGTTCAGATCCCCAGGACACACCAGAGCTGGACAGCACATCTGTAATCCCAGGACTCTTAGAGCAAGAGCGAGGACCTGGTTCAGATCCCCAGGACACACCAGAGCTGGACAGCACATCTGTAATCCCAGTACTCTGGGGGCAGGTGGGAGCTGAGCTCAGATGCCCAGGACACACAGAGCGGGAGAGCACATCTGTAATCCCAGGACTCCTGGGGCAGGTGGGAGGAGATGAGCTCAGATCCCCAGGACACACAGAGCTGGGCAGCACATCTGTAATCCCAGGATTCTTAGGGCAGGTGGGAGCTGAGTTCAGATCCCCAGGACACACCAGAGCAGGAGAGCACATCTGTAATCCCAGGACTCTCGGGGCAGGTGGGAGCTGAAGGCAAGAGAGAGACCTTGTGCCTCAAACTAGGCAGAAAGTGAGTCTGACCTTCCAAACACATCTGTGGTATGAACGAACGCACACACACACACACACACACACTCTACAATAAAGATTAACCCCGTTAACTGACAGAGTCAAGGATCTGCTTCTCATAGGCCCCTCTACCTATGAAAACATGCCCATGAGTGTCCCCGCTGCTCCCAGGAGAACACCGTCCTCCAGCCCCAGGAGAGCGATAATCTTACTAATCATCCTGACTTAGATCTAGGGGATTGTTATGTGATCTTCAGTACATCTGTACTTCTTCTATGAGTGTAAAATGGACTCTCCACACTAGAAAAAGGCCTAGCAATTTCCTCTATACACTATACACACCTCTTCTGTGACACGGGTACCATCCATGAGAATGGGAGCTGTGTCTCTGGGAACTTGTGCACAAATGTACATATATTCACATCACTGTTTTTCATAATAACCAACAACTAACAAAACATGGCTATATAACCCATGTGTCCAGGAACAGGGAGCTATACAATACACATACACACACCTCCTGGACATAACTCATCGTTAAATAAATAAATTGCTGAATAAAAAACAAACTATTCAGAACTGCAGAATCTGTATATATGATGTTCAGAAAACAGGCCAAACTAACCCATGGTAAGACAGAACAGTGGTTGCCACTGGGAAGTTAGGGGCTGGAACTGACTGGTGGCCACAAAGAAACCCAGGTTGATGGTACATTATCTGTCTTTACAAGGACTGTTATACCGTGCATGCATACATCAAAACAATGTACAGGCATATTTCTCCGGCCTCCTCTACCTTCTGAATTTTGAGATTATAGGAGTATGCCACTGTACCTAGCTATGTATTTATATGGTCCCTGTTGCAACTTTACTAAATGGCCATTTTTGTTTGCTTGTTTGTCTGTTTTAGTGGGTGCTGGCTGAGTGTGGTCGTGCATATCATTATTCCAGCACTTGGAAGAAGCATCACTGGAAGTTTGAGGCCAGCCCGGTCTACATAGTGAGGGATCCAGACTAGCTAGGGCTACATAGGGAAACATTGGCGAGGCAGCCATGGCCACCAAGCCATGGGACTGCACAGCTTCAGCTCTGATGTAAGCAAAGCCCGGAGGAACACAAGTGGGTTTACAGGAACCCCCATCACGCAGGCCTGTTTCCCTACAGACAAAGCAATTACTTGAAATCAACCCAAAATTTCCTGCTCCAGAGGGAGAAGAAGAATTCAGTGAGTGGACCTCCAATTTATTCTATTTCAATTCCTGAGCCAAATCCCTTAGCTGACTGCACAACCCACTTCATTTGCCCCTTGTCCATGATGTCAGAAAGACAAAGGCAAAACAAGCCCGTGTTCTGGCCCACAAATGTGGGTACAGGGAGGCTCCCAGCTCGGGGTTGGGATTGCTCAGGCTTCATGAAACCCCTGCAGATGGCAGACGAGTATGCAAGCTAACTCTAGGGTTACACTGATTCACTGATGTTAGAGCAAATACACCAATCAGCTCGTTGCTTAAGCTTTGAGGGTGGCTGGTGACATGTCTGTCACTTGAACTTCCTCTGAATTCAACTAATCCGAAGGTAAAATTAGGAGTCCTGGCAGCCAGGGGAATACTGGGCTGAGCGGCTCTACCCACAGACTCGTAGGTCACTCATATTACACCCGGGCTTCCTTCCTGGAAAAGGTTTATCCTGGGATGACACTCCATGGCAAGGGTTGGGAGACACCTGTTCTAACTGCTTCCCTGGCATCTGAAAACGGCTGTACGGACAAGAAGGGGCAGCCACTCACATATAAAGATCTGTGCCAGAGTCTTTAAAATAAAAACAAATAGTTTTTGTTTGTAAGCCCTAAACAAACTCACTAACACCACCCACCGCCCACAGGGGGCAGCTGAGAGCCGGCAGCCAAGAGGCAGTAGGGAGCAGGCGCAGGGCTAACCCTGCCCTTGGCGATTCTGGCCTCCAAAGATAGAGGTGCCGGAACCAAACTGGATCACTTGCCTGGCAATACACAGACCTCCTCCCGGCCCAGAACCCATGCCTATACGAACGAGCCCCGTGCCTAGGAAAGTGTAATAGGATGAAGCAAGAAAAAATCCCTTTTGGAAGGGGATAAGGAGGCGGGGAGATAGCCGTTTCTGGTGCCAGAGACTCGGTTCCCGGAATCTCCACCAAGTCTCCACGCCTGCCCAGTCTGCTTTCAAGAGTCGCGCACCGCTGCCCTGGGTCGAGCACACCTCTCCGGGAGCACGTGGGTGGTGGCAGCTCCCATCTGCCCCGGGCCAGGCCGGGTGACCACTAGTAGCTGATCCTAACCCACCTGTAGCCTCTGAGCTTCCGTCCTCGTCCTTCTAGTAGTTACTGCGCCTGCGGAGCCCATGACCCCCCAGTAGGCAACAGACCCTCGGTCTCCCCAACCCACTCGAGTGTTGTTTTTTCTCTTTATCT
>NC_022028.1:18749-23009 GCF_000317375.1 Microtus ochrogaster | reverse complement strand
CACCCCACCCACCCCGCGCCGCCGCCGCTGCTGCGCGTCCGCCCGCTACACTTCCTCTTCCTCTGAACTCATGTGCAAAATATGCTGCGCTGTATCTTCTCGGGGGAAGCCTAGCGGCCCCTGGCAATCACGCGCAAGAGACCCGTCGGCCCCGTGCGCCGCCAGCGCTCAGCCACCCCGGCCCTCCCCCAATTCGCTTTCCCCAGTGCCGGGCTCTGGAACCCGCTTAGGGGAGCACCAAGATTCTGGAAAGGCGACCGCCATCAACATGCTGATGGCCAGGGTGTGGAGCAAAGCTAGAAAGAGGTACATTCTCCACCCATTCCACAGGTGGGAACGTCCCCAAGCAGCGCGCATGCTGCCGGGTTTATCTGTTGGCAAATAGTGCTGGGGAGAGAAATAGTGCCACTGGCCTCAGCCCCTCCTCCCCCACCTTATACAGGTATCCAAAGGTTTAAGATCTTGGAGAGATCAGGTGATCTTAGCCTAGCAAGATGGGTTCCTCAAGGAGAATATTCCACAAACCAAAGTGAAGATGTGAAGTAGTGTCTCCTTGGGGCCAGTGAAAGAGAACAGAACTGCTTTGAGAGCAGGAACCTTAGAGACAAATGATCAGGATGGATTCCTGCCTTCGGTCCTTACTCCTTTGTGACTCGAGTGACTGGGCCTCTTCATCTGCCAAGCACACTTCCCCACGCATTATTAAATGGGAAATGCTTGGAAGCATTCTATGACTCGGCTATTATCTTTATTATCATCATTACCATAAGGGGCTGAGATCTAATTGATTACCTTGTTCTGGTTGGGCAAAGAAGAGTCCTTAGGCAGTGGAGCTACGCGGTGAAGGGCTGATCTAGGCAGTGTGTTTTAATGAGGTCCGTCTGGTACTAATAACTCCCGCCAGGGGGAGGAAGTACTGCCTTGTTTGCAGGGACTACTCTTGTGAGAGACTCTGGGATTTTCTTTCCTGTAGCCATCTGTCTTCTACTTCCTGTCACCATTCCACCCGATTAATGTTCTTTCCCACCTTTGCCTCTCCACCCACCGCTTCCTGGCATGCCTCTCCACCTGCCCACATTTTCCCATTCCCAGCTGCCCCACTGGGAGAAAATAGCAAGCTGGGTCAAAGGGTGCAGGGCTAGTATTGAAAGCTTATTTGTTAAGTTAAAGGGAGGCCTTTCTGCTAAAGATCTTGCTGAGACCTGAGAGTCAGGACTCTCGCTGTGCAGAGCCCTGGGTGCTCAGAGCACACGGAAAGCAGCACCTGCAGGTAGCAGCCAATGGTCCCCAAGGAATCACAGGGCATTGGAAAGGAGGGAAAGAGAGAAGAGATTATTTTTAAGCAAATTCTTTCTGATTATACATTTTGTGTGTGTGTGTGTAGTTTTATATTTGTGTGTGGTTTGGGTTTGGGTTTTTTGTTTTGTAAACACTGGGTCCTTGGGGTTAATAAGATATTCTGACATTTTTCTATTTTCCTCCACTCAGTATTGTCCTTATTGCCAACACTGTGTATTTAAATGTCTCCAATAAATTTTCTCTGCCTAGTTCTTCATTTTTCAGTTTAGTTTAGTTTTGTTTTTCCTGGAATGCTTGACCCGTCTTTCTATACATCATGCTGTTTCCTGCCTGGTACACAGTATTCGATAAACAGGTATGCAGTGAATTGAGTTCTCTGCATCCAGCTCATTGAAAGCGCTGTGTGGCCGACATTCAACAATTATTGACAGTGTTCCCATTCGCTTTCCCTTTAATGCCTGATAAGTAGCCCAGCCTTGGCTTCACTTATGTCCTACAGAAGCCAACCTGGACTGCTGTGGGCTGGGTGGTTAGGGGACAGACCCTGGGCAGCTGGGCCTTACCTCTAACTGTCCTCATCTCCCCAGCCTCAGTCCCAGAGACACTGGAGCTGTCTCCTGGTGGGTTACCTTGGCAACCTCACAGTGTTGTCTGTTAGAATGTCCTAGGGCAGCAGCTTTTAATTCTCTCACAACAGTCTCTTGGGGGGGGAGGGGGCTTGTGTAATAGTGCTGTTTTTCTCCTGCTCACACTTCCTTCCCCTATGATTTCACACTAAGTACTTGTGAAGGGAGCCGAACACGAGAACGACCAAGCTATTACTGCACAACAGGTCACAGATGCTCCCTGAACTGGGATGCAGCCTGTGGGAAGCTGATAAAACACAGGCCTGAGATAATGGGGAAGCCGGTTCTCCTCATACCCTCTGGGAAAAGGAGGGAAGGCCTGTGTAAACCCACCACAGCTCAAGGGAAGGTGTGTCCTAGCTGGAGTGATTTCACCCTGGTCTTGATACACCCCTCATCTGGTGACAGTCACAGCCACAGCCGTTTTAATGCCCTCTAGCTATGCTGATCCCAAGACGACAGCATCCTACCCTGCCCACCTTTTCCCATAATTCCACCTGAGCCAGGCACACCCTGTTCCTAATTTACCCTGGACTAACTCTCTTCCCATGACTTTGAAGACACAAATAACAACCTGGGACAGAAGGTAGGCCTGGCAAAAGCATGGGACATGAAGGACGACTGCCTCAATTGTTCAATCGTAAGACCTGAAAACCCAGAGCTTATGCCCACCCTGTGAGTGGCATTCAGGCCGATGGGCGGCATAGGTCATCATTATAGTGAGTACCAGATGTAGCTCTGCAGCCACAGCGCGTGACTTTCAGAAGTGCTCCATCGTCCATGGTTACAGGAAGATGGCTCCAAGCATGGTGGCTGTGGTTCCTGCCATAGACAATGTGGTAGAAGCTGCAGGGTGGTGGTTTCTGAGCAGCCCCTGCCCCTTCTTCCATGTAATGGAGTAACTCTGGCAAATTGGTTCCTCCTGGTCACACTGGAACAGAGCACACAGTGTGACAAGCCTCTGATTATGTCTTGCAGTGCAGTCGGAGAATGTGAATTGGGTGAAGGCAGGGAGTTTGTAATGTTGCATATGCATTGATTTACATGGGCAAGCAACTCATGTCCAAAGTAGTCAAACCAGCATTACTGAGAAAGCCGTTCTCAGGCATCACCAACTGGAGAAGTGTTGGATGAAGCCAAATATCCCATCTCCCACCCCATGCAGAAGGCAAATATTACTGCTATTCTGTCCTGAGTCTGCTCCTCGGTTTATCTCTGAGTTCCCAGTCTGTGAGACAGGAGGTTCAGGGGACAGAGGCCCTCCTGTGGCTCAGACAGAATGTGCTCTCTGAAGCAAAGCGTCATTGAGACTGGATCTCAGGAATCAGGCGAAACACTCCGCTCTCTGCTTCTTGTCTCCCTGCATAGCCTGAGCACCAGCCTGGCTTTGCCAGTAGCCTGCACACCCAGGGGTGGGAGCAGAAGCATCCACTCCCTTCAGGGCTACTCTGTTGGTGGGACACGGTTGTTGGTTTATATTAGTGAATAAGTCATATTGCCAGAGATTCGATATGCATACACAATGGCCAGTATGTGTGTGAGAGTGTGTTTTAAACAACGAATTCCTGTATGTGAGTCCTCATATTCCCCAGATATAAAGAGGGTGTGGGGTACCAGCACCAGCGCCTGTACCAGCTCCTCTCATCACTGGGATGGAGTACCTGAAGGTGGCTACTTAAGAGAAGAAGGATGTAGAACAATGGTTCAGGAGGTACCGTCCATCAGCATGGAGAAGTCATGGTGAGGGAGCTTCTGCACATCTGTAGCTGACAGAAAGCAGAGAGAAGTCGTGAATCAGGAGCTGATCATAAATTTCAAGGTTCACTCCATGCCCTACTTTTTCCACATGGACCCAACCCCTAAAGTTCCACCTCCCCCAAAAAACCTGTTACTATCAGGAGGAGACCAAAAGGCATAAATCTGTGAGGGACATTTCACACTGAATCATAACAGTATGTGGACAATAAGAAATTATGTGTATATATTAATTAATATGAATTTCCTTCCATCATGTTCCTACTTCAACCCACTGTTTTTAGCTACACTGAACACACCCTCTTTCTGTCAGTTTAGACATAAGGAAAAATGTAGTTTTTACAAGGGAGAGTTAGCACAATAACAACAAAAAATTCTTAATTTTTGAGTTTAAAAGACAAGATCTAAATATAAAATGAAATGGTATAAGAAACAGGAAATGAAACAGCAAAACTGGGAGTTTCAGTCAGAGTTGTTTTTCTCTCCCAGGCAAGAAAAATCTGAGTAAGGCCGGGCGGTAGTGGCGCATGCCTTTAATCCCAGCACTCGGGAGGCAGAGGCAGGCGGATCTCTGTGAGTT
>NC_022028.1:0-18649 GCF_000317375.1 Microtus ochrogaster | reverse complement strand
ACAGAGAAACCCTGTCTCGAAAAACCAAAAAAGAAAAAAAAATCTGAGTAAAAGGTAGCAGCATCAGGGAGAAATCTCAGACGCAGCAGACAGAAGCAGCAGACCAGTGAAGAAAGACATTCATTAAGGGTGTGGAAACATACAGCAAGGTGCACAGAAAGATCCACAGGAAGGAGAATCCTGAAGAATTCCATGAAGGGTTGGCATATTCAGGGATTTTTGAGGGGGTTTCATTCCCTATTGTAGGGTTGGCCAGTTTGCGCAAAGGAGGGGAAACTATTCGACCCAAGAGGTAAGGTACCTGTGTCCTGACCTTGAACTTGTCAGGACAAGCATACCTACTGTGTTGGCTGGAGAAAAAGCTGCACCTTTGTTTCAAGCTGCCAGGCCTTTGTCTCTGGTCAGGAGCAGAAGAAAGCAGGCAGGAATTTTCCGTCATTATTATCTAGCTGAGGACCCTCTCCTCACCTTCTGCCTATCCCAGATCCTTCTTACACCCAGCCTGGTCTCACTGTTCTTGTCCTAGGGAACTAGGAGAGGAAAGGAGGTATGTCAGGATGGGCCTGCGGGGACAGCTCCAGGTCTCCCCGGAGGTAGGATTGGCCACACCCAGCCTGCTGGCCACTCCTGGGGAGCACTGCGCTGCTGATCTGCTTTGTAAACTTCTCTTGGGGTTTCTGTTGCTGTGATAAAAACTGTGGCCAAAGGCAACTCGGGGAACAAAAGGTTTTATCTGTTTACAGCTGTAGTTCAGCACAAAGGGGAGTCTGGAGAGGAACCCAAGGTGGGAACCCGGAGACAGGAGCTGAAGCAAAAATCAAGGAGGGACACTCCTTACTGGCTGGCTCAGCCTGCTTTCCTATCCAACTCAGAACCACCCGTGCTGAAGCAATAGCTGAGAGACTATATCTCAGTCCACAAGCACAAGGTAGAGAAAGGTGTCTGGGATTGCGAGGGGCTCTGGAGTTCTCAAAGCTTTCCCTCCCGCAAAGCCATACTTCTCAATTCCTTCCCAACAGCTCCACCACCTGGAGACCCACGAGTCCAACAGTATGAGCCTAGGGGGCCATGCTGAGTCAGGTCCGGTCAAGTTGATGAACCAGCTCAACCTGACCACAGCACCTCAGAGAAGGGGGAGTCTGCGCTGGCTGTAAACAGCGACACTGGCAGAGAAGGCACAGGTCAAGAAGACCTCGAGTGGTGGCAGGAGCACGAGGCGACTGGTCACACTACGTCCCAAGTCTGAAAGCAGAAGGGAGGAATGCCTAGGCTCGGTCTTCTTTCTTTTTCTGCTTGTTTCCTGTTTTCATCTCTCCTTTTCTTCATTCCAGGACTCCAGCCCATGACATGGGTCTTCTCTCCTCAGGTAAGCCTCGCTGGAAACATCCAGAGGAGTCTCCCAGATGCTTCCAAGTCCAGTCACCTTGAGATGAGATTGGACCGTCACAGTCCTCATTTAGACTATGGTGGCCAAAGACCTTGAAGAAGAGAGTGAGGTGTGATCTCCGAGGAGCCTCTGGAAAGTTCCTCATATCTCTGTCCTCAGTCTACACCTACAAGAGCCTCCAAAGACCACCTCAGAGTCGCTGTTATAAGGCAGCTTTGTAGCTTCCATGTTTCTGCTTGTCACACTCTGGTCCACGGTGTTGGGAGTGACCATGGTGGATTAGGAGCACAGGTCGGATTAGTGTTATGGTAAAACCCTCTCATGCTGAAGCAAGGTCACTGGTGACAGTCTAAACAATGGCTGCTGGTCAGTCCTAGGGTCCCTCACTGACTGGGGAGCTGTCCTTAAATGACCTGTACTGGTTATGATGTAGGGAGGGCTTGCCGGCCAGCAGGTGAGACTCAGCTGCAGGCCGCAGTGCTACGATTGCCACCCATGGATTCTGTCCCCCCAACACCACCCATTTCATCATCATCCCTGTGGCCTGCTCTGCCTGCAGCTCCAGCTGATTACATAGGCACAGGCACAACCCACACCAGTAGGAAGAACAGACTCTATAAGCACAGGTACAGCCCACACCAGTAAGAAGAACAGACTCCATAAGCACAGGTACAGCCCACACCAGTAGGAAGAACAGACTCCATAAGCACAGGTACAGCTCACACCAGTAGGAAGAACAGACTCCATGGGCACAGGTACAGCCCACACCAGTAAGAAGAACAGACTCCATAAGCACAGGTACAGCCCACACCAGTAGGAAGAACAGGAACATATACTGAATCTAGCCACCCAAACCCCCACAAACCACAGCTGAGGCAACCCTACTGGACCTAAAGATCTGCCAATCACCAGAATTCTTAGCCATTTGGGCCAAAAGACAATAAATGAAACAGATAATAAAAGAACAAAAACACCCATCTGAAAAAAACAATACAAGAATCAACACTATAATCATCTCAAACAGATTTGGAAATGCCAACAGGAAGGGCAATGTGGCACCTCCAGAACCCAGTGATCCTACTACACAACAAGACCTAAATATTCCAACACAACTGAAGTACAAGAAAACAATCTGAAAAAATAAATTTATGAAGATGATAGAGGCTCTTAAAGAGGAAATGGAAAACTCCCTTTAAAAAATCGAGGAAAAGAAAAAAATATAGACGAAATCAATAACTCCCTTAATGAGACATTTCTAAAAGAAACATTACTAAAACTTAAATTACTCATCAAACCCCACACACAGACAATGGGAGACTTCAACACCTCACTCTCACCAATGGACAGGTCAACCAGACAGAAAGTTAACAGAGAAATAAGAGAACTAACAGATGTTTTAACTGAAATGGACTCAATGGACAGCTACAGAACATTTCACCCAGACACAGAAGAGACTAGCCTCTCAGGAAACGGAAAAGGGGAGTCAGCACCAGCATAGTATGATCTAAGCTATACAAAAGGTTTTGTTCACTCAGGCAAAAAAGTAAGATACACAGTAAGGACAGATTCAGACTAAAGTAGCCTCTAAATGGGTCACAGCGTGTTTAAAAAGGATGTGATGGCTTGGGAAAGAGAAGTAAAATAATCTATATGGTCTTAGATTGAAAAAATATGGTTTTAAAATAATAAATTCCTTCAAAAAGGAAATAGAATAATAAAAATATTTCAAGCCATGTAAAGATGGGAAGTAGACAGTCTGGGTCATATATGTTATTGTGTTGCTTTTGAATTTTTTGGTTGCTAAGAGACATTGGATTATGGAAACTGCTTAATTAATCCAACCTATATATTTAAAAAGGCATCTTGACTTCAACTTTTAACTAAAAACATATGTTACTTTGAGGGAGAAGTTATGCTTTCGTTTCCACAGGAAATGAAAGGTTATGGATTTATTTTGGGTTAAGGAAAATCTGGTTTGATTGAGGAAGAACTTCTGAAAATCCTAGCTACACACATTTAAAAAAAATCTAAAAGAGACATAAGACAGGAGATGTATGTTTTACCTGCTCCAACACATAACAAATAAAATCTTTAACTGACTTGTGTATGATGTACAATCTACACTTGAACTAATACAGATGTGAGTGTTATCTTTAAATGCTTATATTTTGGAACAAGGCTATTAGACACCAAGGAAAATGATGGTTCAGGTTATCCAGCATCAGAACAGCTTCCAGGTTGATGATTGATGATCCAGGCTCACAAGATACTACAACAAAGAGTTAACAGCTATCCTGATTTCTTTCACGGTTCCATCAAAGATTCCCAGTGCCCACAATCAACAGGAAGTAATCTAGGTAACTATGCCCACATTCCCAAAAAATAGGTTATGGAAATTTATTATCACTTTAGGGGGATTGGTTGCAAGTTGCTATTGGTGAAGTTAAAAAAAAAAGAACAAAGGAGATTAGATTGAAGGAACTCTTTCTGAAAAGAAAAGGGTGGATATAGAAATGATAGGATAAAAAGACTTTAAACAAAGTTCACAGTGTGTTAAAAAAAGTATGTGATGGCTTGGGAGAGAGAAGAAAAATAATATATACAGTCTAAGATTGAAAAATATAGTTTTAAAATAATAAAGTCTTTTTAAAAAGAATTAGTCATTAAATATTTAAGCCACATAAAGATAGGAAATAAGCAGACTATAGAATCTACTTTAATCTATAAAAATTATTAATCAGAAATGTCTTACATTGCTATAAATTTTGGCTTTTGGCTTACTGATACAAATTTAAAGTTAATTTTTTAACTTTAATATTGTGTTTAACCACTTCATATAAAATGTAATGTATATTTAAAAATAAAGATCAATAGTCATTTGCGATAGGCACACTTATACTCATGTTACGTATGTTTTCAAGGATATATATATATATATATATATATATATATATATATAGCTGGTCTTCAAACACTTCAAAGAACTACAAAATATGGCATTTAATATGTTTAATTTTCTATGACTTTTCAGACAATAAGACACATGTCTGTTCCTGGCAGCACCAATCTACTTCAGAGTAGATATTAGGCATTTAAAAACTCCATATGGAGTTTGTTTCCTTATGGTAAGAGCTAGTCACATCAGCCAAAAAACTGTCCCTGTCTCAATTGTTAACAATATACTGTCCAAACTGGACCAACAGGAAAGAGGAGAGGTGACCGCCAAACTTTGCCAAGACAAGGTAGTGCAGTCCATCATAATTCCCTGCACTATAGGAAAGTCTATCACATATGCCAGGTTTGTAGGACCAAATTGGATGCCTGATGTTACAGAGAAACCTTGGGTGACTTTCCAGGCAGTGAAATGCCTTCTGGGGACTTAGATGGAGGTGAATCTGAGATAGTTATGATTATAGTTCCTTAGTTATGATGAAAGGTAAATTAGATAGAAAACTTTGGACTCAGAAAGATAAGGCAGATGATAGTATATTTTCTGTAATTTTGTCAAATACAAATGGACTGGATATTGTAACTCTAATTCTTAAAAATTGTTCTGATATATACATATATATATGTATATATATATATTACTATGCTAACAAACCTTTCTTTTTAATTAGACAAAAAGGGATAAATGCTGTGGAATAATCCTTCTGTATATTATTAATAGGTATTACTCTCATTGGTAAATAAAAAGCTGACAGGCTGTTAGCTAGGAAAGAAATATAGGCGGGACAGCCAAACACAGAGGACACTGGGAGGAAAAAAAAAAGTCAGGCAAGACAACAACCAGACACTGAGGAAGCAAGACATGTAAAAAAAATGAGTTAACAAGTCCTGAGCCACGTGGTAAAACATACATAAGCAATATGGGTCAATTTAAGTGTAAGAGTTAGCTAGTAACAATCTTGAGCTATCAACTGAGCACTAACAAGCAATATTAAGCCTCTGAATGGTTATTTAGGTTATTTACAGAAACGTTCAACTACACTGCGATACCATCTTACACCTCACAGAACAGCTATGAACAAAAACACTAATGACAGCTTGCAGACAGAAGTTTCTGTTCTGCCTGGTCCCAAACTGTTCAAACTCAAAGAAACAAACAGAGGCTTATATTAAGTATAAACTGTTTGGTCTATTAGTTCAGGCTTATTATTAACTAGCTTTTATAACTTAAATTAACCCATAATTCTTTTCTATATTTAACCATGTGTCTTGGTACTTTTTCTTAGTAAGGCATTCTAGTCTTGTTTCCTCTGTATCTTGCTGGTGACTGTGTCTTTGCCTTTCCACTTCCCACCTTTACTTCCTGCCTGGCCAGTCGGCATTTTATTAAACCAATATGAGTGATAATCATTTACAGTGTACAAGAGCATTATTCCACAGCAACAGATTATGTTAGAGAAAATGTGAAGAAAGGGAAACACTCCTCCACTGAAGATGGGAATACAAACTGTACAGGCACTTTGAAAATCAATAGGGCAGATTTTCAGAATATTGGGAATAAATCTATCTCAAGAACCAGTTATACCTATCTTGGGCATATACCCAATGGATGTTCAATAACCTCACAATACTACTTGCTCAACTATGCTCATAGCATCATTATTCATAATAGCCAAGACCTGGTGACAACCTAGATGCCCCTCAACCGAAGAATGGTTAAAGAAAATGTGGTACTTTTGCACAATGGAATACTACTCAGCTAAAACAACAACAACAACAAAACAAAAACAAAAAACAAAAACAACAACCAAGGACCACACAAAATTGGAAGGCAAACAGATGAAATAAGATCAAATCATTCTGAGGGAGATAACTCAGACCCAGAAAGGCATACTTGATATGTACTCAATCATAAGTGGATATTAGGTATAAAATAAGAAAAACAATGGCTTCAATCCACAGTCCCAAGGAGGCTAGATAACAAGGAAGGTCTTAAGAGAGGCACGGATTTCCCTGGGAATGGGGAATACGAGAGATCTCCTGGGTAGACTGGTGGGGGATGGGTGGAGCACAGCATGAGGGATTGGTTTGGGATGGAGGATGAGAATAATGAAATAGATGTCTTAATGCAACGGGGGAGGCATCTCATGGTTAGGGACAAACCTGGTACCAGGGAAACCCCCAAGAATCCATAAGGATGGCCCCAGCTAAGACTCCTAGCAATAGTGGACAGGGAGCATGAACTGACTTTTCCTGTAATCAGAGTGGTGACTACCCTGATGGTCATCAGAGAGCCTCTCCAGCACCTGATGGAAACAGATGCAGAGATGCACAGCCAAGCACTGGGTCAAGTTCAGGAATCCAGCTGAATGAAGGGAAAGGGATTTCTGAGTCAAGG
Source organism: Microtus ochrogaster (assembly GCF_000317375.1). Classification (NCBI taxonomy): domain Eukaryota; kingdom Metazoa; phylum Chordata; class Mammalia; order Rodentia; family Cricetidae; genus Microtus; species Microtus ochrogaster. The sequence goes on along the minus strand of NC_022028.1, from coordinate 11,915 downwards.
AGGGTCAAGGTCATGACTGAGGAACCTACAGAGACAGCTGACCTTAGCTCCTGGGAGCTCATGGACTCTAGAGGATAACTAGGAAGCCTGCATGGGCCTGACCTAGGAACTCAGCTTGAGTGTGGCATTTATGCAGCTTGGTCTGTTTGTTAGGCTGCCTGAAGTGGGATCAGTACCTGGCTCTGGCCCTTGAACTGGCTTTTGGGAGCCTATTCTCCATTCTGGTTGTCCCACCCAGCCTTGATGCAGGAGAAGAATTTGATCATGCCTCTATTTGGTATGTGACTTTTTATTGACACCTATGGGAGGCCTGCCCCTTTAAGAACTGAGAAGAAGTGGATGAGGATGTAGATGGGAGGCAGGGGAGGGAACTAACAAGAGAAAGGAGGGTAAACTCTGGTCAGTATAAAATAAATGAAAAAAAAATCAATAAGTAAAAAAGAAATGGCTTGCTCTGAAGACACTAAGACTAAATGGTACAGGTTTCTCCAACCTTGCCCATCCTGCCCAAACTAATCCAGCTTAGAAGACTGACCTCATTTGCACAGAGGTGAGCAAAGAAATGACAGGCACAAATCCAGAAAAGGTGAGATGAGAGGCCATGCACTATGATGGAGATGCAGCAGCAAAAACAGAGCATTTGATACAGACAGCACCAATAAGGAGGAGGAGCTATGTTAGCCAGTCTCGGAGGCATGTCTCTGTAGGAGAGCTGCCTCTGTCTCAGGCTGTAGTCATTAGGAGGAGGCATTTGGCTTGGGAGTTTCTGCACACATAGGTCCTAGCTAAAGGTCAGCCTGGTGCCACATCAATACTCTGATCAGGGTTTCCCTGCCATGCCTTTCCATTCCGGTGCGTCTGACCTGAGGAAGGCCTTGCTACTCCAATGGGCCTGAAGCACCACGGTCCTTCACATAGCCATGCTCATGTCAACAGTACACATTCACCCAGGACTTCATCTGACCCCACATTATCCTGATCGATAGTAAAACCATCACATGTTATGGAGGTGGTCTAGTTTCATTTCCTGTTGTAATAATAAATATACAAAAAAAAAACCCTTAAAGAACAGATTTGTTTTAGCTTACAGTTCCAGAGAGATGGAGTCCCCCACAAAGAGGAAGAAAGGCATTGCAGCATGATGGCAGGAGAGAGCTGGCAGGACATACTGCATCTACAGGCAGATATTGGAGGGGAGGAGGAGGGGACACACATAGAGGCAGAGATCAGCAACTGGGACAATAAAATCGCAAAGCCCATGACCAGTGACTTCAGCAAGGCTCCACCTCCCAAAGATTCCACAACCTCCCAAACAGAGCCACCAGCCGGGAACCACTTGTTCAAACACAAGCACCTGGAGTGGCTTCATTGTCAACCACAAAAGGCATCATGAACGCTGGAAAACCGAAGGCAGAGGTCTCAGAAGAGCATCTCCCACGTGAACCTGGGATCCATATCATCCTCCACTCTTCTCAGTCTCCCATAACCTGCAACAGATTAGGAACATCAGAGGTGCACTGAGTGGTCCATGGGGAAGTGGGATGTTAGGAGCAGTGGTGACCATCAGGTACTATCCCTGTGCTCAGTCAGCAGCCAGTTCAACACATGTCTTGGCTATCTGCTCGCTAGAGATACATCTATCCTAGAGACGTTGAGAGACCCTCCCAAGGTGACATTTAATAAATTGTCAGATGAGACTGAAGACTAAGCTCCCTTCATTCTCCACACCACCTTGAAGCAGCAGAATCTGTATAACTCCAAGTTTAAAGAGTAGGTGCAGTGCCACTCCAGACTGTCTTGCCTCCTTCCTTCATGCTTGCTTAATGCTGCCATCCCATAATTAGTACCCAGAACAAGGCCTAACAGTGACAGGCACTCTCTAAACATTTGTTGAATGAGAATGTAAAAGCACGAAAAGATTTAGCCACGACTATTGCCTCAAATGGCAGAGATACTCAAACTCACTCATCGAAACCACCATCACTGCAGGGCTGTGGACCAACCCCAGTGGGCACACCTGCACAGCATGCATGAGGCCCCGGGTTCCATGCACAGGACAAAACAGAAATCACTAAACATACATGTTATGGCTGATGCAAACAACTTCTGAAATAGGAAATGCTACTGTGCAGTTGGTATTTCCTGTCACTTCCTGGTCTCCCTTTCCCCTCCCCGGCTAAAACTACTTGGCATCTGTTCCAGGAGTTACTTTCCTAGTAGGGAGGTCAAGAAAGGTCGTGCAGGCCACAAAAGCGTGCATCCCTGAGTTTCAAATATCTCACAGTATGCACCAACACATTCTAGACCACAGGGAGGGAGGAAAGACTAGAGGGACACAAGCACAAGGAGTCCCTGAGAAAGGGGAGCCACCATTGTCCCTCGGTTTATTCAAAAGGAAAGACAGAAGCTGGCACAGTGGTACAGGCCTATAATCCCTGCACCCCAAAATAGTACACTGTTCATTTGTTACACTCTACCCAGTTCTTGGGCTCTCCCTTAGCACTGCAACAGAACACAAGCTGCAGTTTTCTCTCCACTGCTGTTCACATCTCCTCTGGATCCCTCAGACCATCTTTCCTCAGCCTCTAACACCAGCAAGCACCCCCAAACCTCACTCCCAACACTTTGAACACACCAGCCAAGCACACAAGTAAAACAGACAATACCCACCCACCACACTTTAAAAAAATATAAAAGAGAAACCAAGAAACAAAACACCAATCATCCAAGCAAAATCAAGAAATAAGCCCTAGATCTACAAACACTCCAAACCCAGATGCCTATATGCCAGAATAAGAACAGAATCAATAATATCTGTGGCATTATATCCCTACTAGAGCCCAACTACCCTATCACAGTAAGCCCAGATGGTCCAACCTAGCTGAAGCACAAGAAAAAGACCTTAAACTCAGCATTATGAAGATGATAGAAGGCCTTAAAGAGGAAATAAATAAATACCTCAAAATCAATCAGGAAAAGACAAACAATTAAAGCAAAAACTAACCATTCAAGAGCTGCAAATGAAAACAGAAACAATACAAAAAACACAAATTGAGGGACTCCTGGAAATGACAACTTCAGAAATGAGAACAGGAACTAAGGCCAAGTTTCGTCTTAGTTCAGTATTAGATCACAGATTACATGAGATGGAAGGGAGAATCTCAGGCACCGAAGACACAATAGAAGAAATGGATACATCTGTCAAAGAAAATATTAAATCTAAGAAATTCCTGACCCAAAATATCCAGGAAATCTGGACACTATGAAAGGCCAAACCAGGAATATTAGGAATGAAGAAATGAGAAGAATACCAACGCAAATTCTATAAAGTATTTTCAACAAAATCATACAAGAAAATTTCCAAACCTGAAGGAGAAGATGAGTATAAAAATGGTAGAAGAAGCATACAAAACACCAAATAAAGTGTGCCAGAAAAGAAAGTCCCCTCACAACATAGTAATCAAAACAATAGACATACAGAACAAAGAATATTAAAAGCTTCAAAGGAAAAGGACCAAGTATCATTTAAAGGCAATCCTATTAGAATTACACCTGACTTCTCAAAGGAGAATCTAAATGCTAGAAGGGCCTGGACAGATCATTGCAGACTATGGGTGACCACAGATGCAGGCCCAGAGCACTATACCCAAGAGAACTTACTATCACCGTAGGTGGAGAAACTAAGATATTCCATGACAAAGCCAAATTTAGGCCATATGTTATCTACAAATTCAGCCCTACCAAAAATTCTAGAAAAAATGTAATCAAAACCCACAAGGTCAATTATACATATGAAAACACAGGGAATATATAATCTCACACCAGGAATACCAAAAATAAGGAAGCACACACACAAACACAAACAATCTCCACCACCAGCAACAAAACAAAATAACAGGAATAACAATCATTTTTTCATTGATTTCTCTCAGTATGAATGCCTTTTATTCCCCAATTTAAAAAAAAATCTCAGATTAAAAGAAGAAAAATGATAACAGAACCCATTATTTTGCTGCAAGTAAAAACACATCTCCGCATCAAGGATAGATATTGCCTTATGTTAAAGGGTTGGGAAAAGATATTTCAAGCAAGTGCCCATAAGAAGCAGGATGGTATAGCCATTTTAATATTTAACAAAATGGACTTCAAACCAAAATTAATCAAAAGAGATAGTGAAGGACATTACATATTCATCAAGTAAAAAAATATATCAATATGGCATTTCAATTCTTAACATCCATGCCCCAAACACAAGGGCACTCAACTTTGTTAGTGGAAACATTACTACAGCTTAAAACATTCATTCACAGTCCTGCACTAAAGTGGGAGACTTTGATACCTGACTCTCAACAATGCATAGATCACGCAGACAAAAACTATATAGAGAAATATGGAGCAAAAAGGCATTATCAACCTAACTCTAACAGATATTTACAGAATAGTCCACCCAAACAAAAAACAATATAACTTCCTCTCAGCACATATGGAACTTTCATTAAAACTGACAACATACTTGGACAGAACACAAGTCTCAACAGATACAAGAAAATGGAAATAAGTCCCTGCATCCTATCAGAGCATGGTGTGCAGCTACACATTAAAAGACCTGAAACAACAAAAATCTTACAACTCAGGAAAACTGAAAACCTATGTACTCAATAAAAATGGATCAAGATAGAAATTAAAAAGAAATTCAGACTATGTAGAATTCAAGGAAAAGGGATGTACAACATAGCCAAACATATGCGAGACAAGAAAAGCGGTCCTAAATTCATGGCTCTACGTGCCTCCATAAACAGTAGCACAGATCTCACACTAGCAGCTTAGCAGCACACCTGAAGGCTCCAGAAGAAAAAGAAGCAGAAGGAGTAGGTGGCAAGAAATTATCACTGTCAGGACTGAAATCAATAAAATGAAAACAAAGAGAACCACAAGAATCAATGAAACAAAGAGCTGGTTCTTTGAGAAATACCATGATAGACAAATCCTCATCCAAACTAACTAAGATACAACGAGTGGATTTCCAAAGTAGTGAATTCAAAAGCAAATTGGGACACAACAACTGACCCTGAGGAAATTCAGAGAATGATAAGGACATACTTTCAAAACCTGTACTCCACCTAATTGGAAAATCTATAAGAAATGGATAATTTTCTCAATTGACACAACTTACCAAAGTTACATCAAGATCAGATAAACAATTTAAATAGAAATACAAGCCCTAGGGAAAGAGAAGCAGGTAATAAAAGACTCTGCTGCAAAAAGCCCCAGGCCAGATGGGTTTTGCAAAGAATTCTACCCAATGTTTAAAGAAGAATTAACACCAATACTCTTCAGATTGTCAACAAACAGAAAGATAAGGAATATTGACAAATTCATTTTATGAGGTCACATACCCTGGTGCTCAAGTTATATAGAGACTCAACAAAGGAAGAGAACTACAGAGCAGTTTCCCTCATGAATATAGATGTAAAATTACTCAATAAAACACTTGCAAGCTGAATCCAAAAACATATAAAAAGATTATTCACCACAATCAAGCAAGTTTCATCCACAAAACAAGGATACAAAAATCAGTATATGTAATCCACCATACAAATAAACTGGAAGAAAAAAAAAACACATGATCATCTCATTAGATGCTGAAAAAGCTTTTGACAAAAATCAAACAACCCTTCTTGATAAAGTCCTGGAGAGATTAGGGAAACCGTGGACATACCTAATTATAACAAAGCCGATAGCCAACATCAAATTAAATGGAGAGAAAATCAAAGTGATTCCACTAAAGTGGGGAACAAGACAAGGTTGTCCACTCTCTCTCTCTGTTCAATATAGGATATGAACTTTTAGCTAAGGCAGGAAGACAGCTGAGAGACACAAAAAATGGAGTAAGTCAGAAGTGTCTTTACTTGCAGGTGAAATGACAGCATACATAAGTGACTCTAAATATTCTACTAGGGAACACCTAAGGTTGAGAAACACTTTCAATAAAGTGGCTGGATACAGGATTAACTCGAAAAATCAGTAACCTTCCTATACACAAATGACAGAAGAACTGAAGAAGGAATCAGGGACACATCACCATTCACAAGAACTCAAATGATATTACATAAATTTGGGTAACTAACCAAGAAAGTGAGAGACTGGGATGATAAAAATTTCAAGTCTTTGAGAAAATTAAAGTAAGTATCCAAATATTGAAAGATCTCTCATACTCATGAAAGAATAGTATTAACCTGGTAAAAAAAAATAAACATTTGACCAAAAGCAATCTGCAGATCCAACAAAATTCCCATCAAAATTCTAACACAATTCTTCACAGACCTCATAAGAACAGTACTCAACTTCATATGGAAAAATAAAAACCCAGTATAGATAAAACAATTCTGTGCAAGAAGAGAATGCCAGAGGCATCACACTCCAGATCACAAGATCTACTATAGAGAAGTAGCAACAAGAAAGATCAGGTGGTGGCATAAAAAGCAGGCAGGTTGAAGCATTTAATGCAATTTCAGACCCAGACACAAATCTGCACTCCTATGGACACCTGGTTTTTAATAAAGAAGACAGAAATACATAATGGAAAAAAGAAAGCCATTTCAGCAAATGGTGCTGTTCTAAATAGATGTGGACATTTAGACAAATGCAAAGATATCCAGATTTACCACAATGCACAAAATACAAGTTCAAGTCAATCAAAAGATCTCACCATTAAACCAGACAGTGAACCTAACAGGAGAGAAAATGGGAACGACCTTGAACACATTGTCACAGGAGACAATGTCCTGAAGAGAACACTGATAGCACAGGCACTAAGATCAACAATTCATAAATGAGACCTCATGGAACTGAGAAGTGTCTATAAGGCACAAGCAGTGTCAATAGGACAAAATAGCAACCTACAAAGAGGAAAAATATTTCACCAACTTCACATCTGACAGAGGACTAATATATAAAATATATAAAGAACTTAAGAAATTAGGCATCAATAAACCAAACATTCCAATTTAAAAATCAGGTACGGATCGAAACTGAGAATTCTCAACAGAGAAATCTTAAATGGCAGAGAAACACGTCAAGAAATGCACAACATTCTTACCCATCAGAAAAATGCAAATCTAAAAAACTCTGAGATTTCAACTTATAGCTACCAGGATGGCTAACATCAATAAAAGAAGTGATAGCTCAAGCTGACAAAATGTGGAGCAAGAGAAACACTCCTCCATTGCTGGTGGGACATGCAAACTTGTACAGCGAGTATAGAAACCAATATGGTAATTCCTCATGAACTGGGAACAGATCTTTTCAAGACCAAGTTATGCTGCTCTTTGTCATATACATGAAGGATACTCCATCCAACCACAAGGACACTGATTCACCTCTGATCACTACAGCTTTATTTGTAATAGCAGGAAAATGGAAACAACGTAGATGTTACTCAACTAAAGACTGAATAAAAAGCATGGGATACACTTAAACAATGGAATACTACTCAGAGGATAAGAAAGAAAGAAAAAAGAAAGAAATGAAGGAGGAAGGAAGGAAGGAAGGAAGGAAGAAAGAAAGAGACCTCTACCATATTTTCAGGCAAATGGATAGAACTATTAAAAAAATCATCTCAAAAGCAGTAATCCAGACCCAGAAAGAGATATATGGTATGTATTCACTTAGAAGTGGATATTAGCTGTTATGGTCATGATACTCAATCTACAACTCAGAGACCCATAGAGGTTAGGTAAAGAGGAAATCTACAGGGGGAAGCATAGATCTCCCTGGGAAGAGGAAATAGAATAAATTCTGTGGGTAGAGTAGAGTTGTGTAGAATGGGACCAGGAGGTTAGGGAATAAAAGGAGAGTTTGGAAAGAGATACTGGGATTGGTAGACATCTGGGGGGTGGTATGGAATCCTAGTACATTGGAAACTCCCTGGAATCTAGGAGGGTGACCCTAATGAGAACACCCAGTCAGTAATGGAGGATACAGAGTCTGAACTGGCCATCCTTTTAGTCAGTCAGTGATTCCAGTGGTGGGACTGGGTTACATTGATTGAGTTGTTGTCCATGGGTATCCCTAAACAATTCAAGCTGATGCTAGGACTAAGGTCACCCTCTGAAAACTGACTGTGGTGCCCTATTGCCCAGGGCAACTTCTATACAGTTCACTGAATGTAGACATGCTTAGCTGGTGAGCATTTGGACTCTTCAGCCTCACATTCTAGTGTCTTTGGCATGAATGGTACCATGAAGGATATAAAAAGAGAAACCTGAACACCAACCCAGTCACAAAACCCTCAACCTAAAAACTGTCCTGCTGGCAAGATGTGCTGGAGCAATGGTGGCAAAGAACTTGTGGGATTGGCCAACCAATGACTGGTCTTTCTTGAGGCCCACACCACAAGAGGCAGCCCATGTAGGGACACTGCCTGGATAGCCAGAAGCCAGAGCCTGGACACCTCAGAAATCAGAGTATGACCAAACACACCTGGCAAAATAAAAAAAAAAAGGAAATCAATGATATAATTTCTTATTCCTAATATTGTGCTATACTCATAGATCAGTGTCTTGTCCAATTGTTATCAAAGGGGATTCCTCCTACAGAAGATGACAGTGGATGGAGAGACCCAGAACAAGACACTATTGGAAGAGTGAGTCTACACTAGAGGTCGCTATCATGTTCTTCCCTTCAGAAACCCCATACAAGATAGTAAGAAAAGACTAGAAGACAGAGGGGATGGAGGACACCACAAGAACAGGGCCAACCTAGTCAACTAAGCAGGGCTCACAGGAGTTTACAGAGACTGAAGCAGTAAACATGGAGCCTGCAATGGTCTGCACCAGGTCCTTTGTGTATGTTACGGCTGTTAGTTTGGTGTGTTTCTGGGTCTCCTAATAGTAGGAGAGGGTGCATCTGTGACTTATTATCCTGCACTTGGGACTCTTCCTCCTACTGGGTTGCCTTCTCCAGCCTTGATATGGGGGCTTTTGCCTTGTCTTGTGGTACTTGTGGTATCTTGTTTTGTACTGTTTGGCTGTCATCTCCCAAGGCCTGCTCATTTCTGAAGAGGAAACAGAGGGAGAATGGATATGTGGGAGAGGGCAGGATATGTGGGGCAGCTAGGAGAAGTGGAGGGAGGGGAAACTGGTTAGGATGTATTATGTGAGAGTAGAATCTATTTTCAGCTAGAAGAAAGAGAAAGAAAGAGAGAATAGTGGATTGTTCAAATAGAACTTTCTTGCTTCCTTGCTTACCTCCACTATTCAACCACAGAAAAACACACACAAACACACACAAATACAGAGAGACAAACACACACTGTTTCTTGCATTCATTTCTGTAGAAACACATAGAGGCTGTAACCCCTGAACTATCAGAATGGCTCCCAACAAGCATGCTTTCTTCGAGGAAATGTTCATCATCTGAATCTAGAATTCCCGTAGGCATTGCCCCCCTTCTGCCACTCTACTTACCATACCATGAACCAAACTAAGCCAAAGACATACCTTATGTAGGAGGTCCTTCTATATATGTGTTTCTTTTATTGGTTAATGAATAAAGTAACTGCTTTGAACCTATAGCAGAGCAGAACAGATATAGGTCGGGAAACTAAACTGAATGCTGGGAGAAAGAAGGCAGAGTCAGAGACACCATGTAGCCACTGCCAGACACCCATGTGAGGAAACTTGCTGTTAAGTCATAACCACATGACAATACACAGATTAATAGAAATACATTAAATTTATATGTAAGAGTTAGCCAATAAGAAGCTAGAGGTAATGGGTCAAACAGTGATTTAATTAATATAATTTCTATGTGGTTATTTTGGGGATGAGCAGTCAAGAATAAACAAGAAGCCTCTCTACAACAAATTGGTGCTCAAACATGTGCTAGCTAAATCCACATAAAACCTGAGAGGGCTTGGAGAGAATTTTCGACACTGAAAATCAAAGTTTAGCCACATTTCTTTTTTCCAGATGTTTTTTTTTTCTGGCAGCATGCTGCAGCTCATATAACAGAGGCACTCCTGATTCAGCGGTAGTAGCAAAAGAAAATAATAACCTGCACAGTTTCAAACGGCAGCACAAAACGCTCTGGGTCTTTCAGGAGATTGAGCACTTGAATGGGGTTTATTAGAGATGTGCTGTAAGTTACATGGTGGCAGCATGGGTCAATTGGTTACCAGCATGAGTGTTGTTCCCACCCAGGAGTCGCAGAGGCACTGTAAGGACCTCTATCATGTCAGACTGGGCAGAGCCAAAAGGCAAAGCAGTCTCAGTTCTAGTAAAATTGCTTAGCAATTTAAGAAGTGCTTCTAGACAGAAAAGGATTTCAGACACACAATAGGACAGATTCAGACACAAAAGATCTCTAAATGAGAAACTGTGTGTTTAAAAAATGTACGTAGGCTTGGGAGAGAGAAGAAAAATAGTTAAGAGACAGTAAATGTAAAGACAGCCATGGATTAAAGGTGTAAAGATAATAAATGTTAAACTTGTAGGAAAAGTAATAGGGTAAGAAAAGTAAGCACTGTAAAGATGGAATATACACTGAGAGGCTGGATTATGTATATTATTGCGTTTTCATTGAATTTTTTGACTGGGAAGGAGCTTAGTACAGAGAAACATTTCATTGTATGAGCTGTTAAGCTAAACCAACCTATATATTTCAAAAGTATCTTGATTCCAAAATTTGAGTCTAAGGATGTATTGCTTTGGAAAAGAGGTTCTGCTTTTGTTTTCACAGAAGATGAGAACCTGTGGATTTCTTCCAGATTTATGTGGTTTGATGGACCAAGACCCCCCAAGAAGTCACTGTGAACACCCCAAAAATTACTTTACCCCACAGAAAGCAGGAAGCAGTTTGGATAGAACTATGACCAAATTCCCAAAGATTATTTATAAATGTTTATTATTACATATAATGAGGGATGTGATAGAGATATGAATAACTTGAATTGGTATGGATCTTGGTTTATTGGTAAAAATTTAAGGTAAATATATATATGCTCTTGATTAAGGTATTGTGTTTTACAGCTCATTAAGAAAGGTAATATATAATTAAGAATTACAGGTTAATAAATAATCATCAATAATAGTCATGATTGAAGTCTTGTTAGTTATGTTTTCTAGATGTATAGAGATATGTTTCAGATGAATAGATATTCTTCAGATCTTTCAAAGACTGCAGAATATGGCATTTAAAATGTTTTAAGAACTTAAGAGTTTTCATGACAATGAGACACATCTGCTCCTTGCAGCACCAATAACTTCAAGAGAAAGATGGGCATCAAAAAGTCTCCTTATGGAGTTTGTTAACAATTTAGGCAAGAAATTTCTACTGATTGGACTGCTTGATGTTATGCTGTATGAACTGGACATGCAGGACCCACAGCAAAATGACTGTGGAACTTGCCTATGGGTGAGACCATGCTTCAGGGTTCCTGTTTGATAAAAGAGTCTGACAGACATTCTGTAGGATACAGAAGAAAGTGACTAACAAACTGCTAATATAGGCAGAACTGTCTTTGAAATTTTCTGTTTCATGGAAAAGTCTGCCGGACACTATGTGTCTGTAGGCTGAAGATGGATACCCCAGGAGCACAGAAGAACTTTGGGTGACTTTCCAGGCAGTGAGATGTCTCTGTTAATTCTTGAGTTTTGAAAGTTGCTTTCAATGAACTTCCTGTTTACTTAGGTAATATTGCATCCTTCTGGAGTCTTTGATTGAACTGAAGAATATACAGTTATAGTTATAGTTTTTCTTGGTTATGATAAAAGATAAAGTGAATATAATTATTGTAACTGTAATTCTTGCTAGCTAACTATTCTGTTATGTAATTTTACTATGTTAAAGTTAAAGCCTTTCTTTTTATTAAAACAGAAAAGGGGAGATGATATAGGAAGTTTTTCTGTATATAT
>NC_022027.1:57995059-58015819 GCF_000317375.1 Microtus ochrogaster | reverse complement strand
CGTGCTTCCCTTTCATGCAGCCCACCCAACAGGACCTGGAAAAACGCTGCCCACCTTGTGCGGTCATGGACACATTGTCGAAGTCGTGGTGGTCTGGTTCATTCCAAGTCTCGAAGTTCCACTTGGAAACATGTGTCAGTCCATACCTACCTGCAGAGTGTCTCTGCTGTTACACGCTGGATGCTCTACCCTCAGGTCTGGGGATAGAACCTACCTGGTGTCTCCTAGGTATTGGGCCCCATGGGTGGGGTTCCACTTGATAGGGGTTATCTGGTTCCAGGTAAGTACCCCACCCCCATCAGGTGAATCCCTCACCCATCAGCCATCTCTGGCTGGGGTATAGGAATGTCTGTGGCAGAAAAGACCTTGAAATGGTCTGGGTGATCAGGAAGGAGGACCTCCCAGGACAGCCCACCGCAGCCCCCCAGGATTTTCCCCTTCTATGCACCAATATATCTCCTGGCCAAGAGAGAAACCAAGTCCTTCCATTCAAACACCTGCTGCTTGTCCTCAAAGTCCGTGAAGTACCCAGAAGGACTGCCCATCAGCTCAAATCCTGAAACACACAGGGTAGCTGCCCCACTATCCAACACACCAAGCCCAGCTGGGCTATACCTCATCAGCACCTCAGTCAGTGCTGAGATACCACCACCCACCAGGACACAGAATGACAGACTGTGGGAAAAACAGGGTGGCTACTCACCAGGGAGGAGCTGGTTCTCCATGAGGAGGTCGAGGAAAGCATCTAAGTGGGTGAAGTTGTATATCAGCCCCTGTGTAGATGACTTCCTGTGGAGAGAAGGTCAGTCCTGGAGAGCAGCAGTATTTCTCCACACTCTAGGTGGGAACTAGGGCCACATTTAAGCATGTGGGTGTCCCAAGTTCCCAGGAAGATCCAGGCTTTCAGGTGGGCCTTCCCTTTGGAAAAGACCAGCACTGTGAAAGTCTACCACAGTGTGTACAAGTTTGCACACACTATGTACAAGTGTGTGCACACAGAACCCCACACTAAGCCTTAAAGACACTGAAAACAGGGTTGGAGAGATGGTTCAGCGGTTAAGAGCACTGCCTGCTCTTCCAAAGGTCCTGAGTTCAGTTCCCAGCAACCACATGGTGGCTCATCCATCTGTAATGAGATCTGGTGCTCTTTTCTGGCCTGCAAGCATACATTCAGACAGAACACTATATATAGAATAAATAAGTCTTTTATTTAAAAAAGACACTGAAAAGTTGGGGCTATGGAAGCTTCTTTCACTCACAATGGAATGTGAACAGGTGTGTGTGTGTGCGTGAAACCTTCAAGAGATTCAGGTAGGGCTCAGATCAGTCACCACACTGAGGTGCAAGGGACAGACAAGTTGTACAGGAAAGGTGTAAAACAGGGATTGGGCAGAGAAGTGAAGAGGCATCTTAAAGACAGCTGATACGGGAACAGGGGACAGAGCAGCAGACGAGCAGAAATTGGTAGGCACCACTCCCATTCTGCACACTCTCAGAGACCAAAGCTCCAAACTTAGCCCCACAGTCCCTTACAACATGGATGGACAAGAAAAGAAGGTGGAGGGCTTCCTCAGTCCCATACTGGGCCTCTTCTCATAGGGCTCCGTTTCTGAGAGGAAGAGCCATCAGACAACTGCCTGGACCCATATTAAAATATCACAAGGTTGGCAAAAGGGATATATCAGAGTGAAGGGGAAGATGATCAGGGAGAGGAAACCACTCTAAAAAGGTAACATCAAAGATCTGCCAAGCGGTGGCTTGAGCCAGTGATGAGAATATCTGGGGAACAAGCGAGTACAAAGACCCTTAAGTAGGAGCAAATTAACAGTAGTCAAGCAGTAGAAAGGTACCTCGCTTGCCTGGAGCAGAATAAAGGTACAGATCTGGGAATGGGGTTACATGGAAGCTTGTGACCACATGAAGATGGGACACGACTCAGGCCACATGATTCTGAGCAAAACAGGAGACATGTAAGGTCATGATCAGAGCAAAGCCACGAGGTTCTGGAAAGATCCTGTAGGGTTAATTGAGATGAAAGCAGGAGACGTCAATGGGCATGCAGCAGAAAATGACAGGACAGTGTGTAGACTGAGCAGTGTCTACTGTCAGATCTGAGGTGAGCTGTGGGCAATGTGCAGCACAATTGCATGAATTTCAGGACACTGATGCTTGGGGCTGTCTCTGGCTTACAATTCTGAGGAAGGGATGAATCTGCAGCTGAGGTAGCTAGAAGGTACAAGCCAACAAGTACAAAGCGTCAGTCCTGCCAGGTTCTTAGGGTGTGCTGAAGACAGTTGCCCCAGAAGTTGTGTAAGACAGCTCATGGGTTTGTCTGAGTGGGATGGTAGGTCAGAGACAGTCTGCACTGTGGGTGGTAGAACCACCTCTACAAGAACCAGCAATTCTAAGCATATCAGTCCATCACTGCACATGGTCACATTGGCCAAGTTCAGGGCCTGCTTCTCCCTGCCTGCCCTCTGTGCTTTTGGACTGGAACCTCTGCCTACAGCTACAAAACAGACCTGCTTGGCTCTTTCCCTTTCCACCCAATGGTCAAAAACAGTTGCAAATAAATAAAACCTAACAAGCACTTGGATAAAGATTAAACGCATGTTCCAAAGTCCCAAGTTGTTGGGGTCAGTCAGAAGCTATCAGCAGTTCCCTGTCTTTACAAACCAGGCATAGTACACACTTCATGGGAGCAGGCCTCAGCAACAGGCCTTTTTCTGGGCCAGTATCTCACATCAGAGATGTCCCAAGACTGCAACCCCGTATGGATTGCAACCCACACTGTCTGCCTGGCGCACACACACACACACACACACACACACACACACACACACACACACACGTGCGCGCGCGTCAGTCTCCACAGTGATGCCAGACCATCCGGCTACCTCCAGGGGCCTCCCATGCCCAAGAAACCCAGGGAACAGTCCTTTGTTCTCACTGTGAATTAGTTCCTTTCTGCTGAAGGGTGGTGGTGTTAAAGAATCCTAAATTGGGGAGGGGGCAAGTCAGTGAGGTGAAGTGTAGGGAAATCTCCATCCCCTGCAGAGCGATCTGTGCCATAGCCCAGCTGTGCTGGGCAGGAAAAGGTGCAGCCACACTAGCAAGGCCACACAAGGGCCCTTTCACGCTAGCCCGCAGCGGCCGCACTGCTCTAGGCCTCCCGCTAGAGGCGTAGCGCAGGCGCTTGGAGGATGAGGCCACAGCGGCTGGTGAGTGCCTGGGTGAGCGTGGGGGAACCTGAGCTGGCGGGGAGGCGGAACGCTCCTGCAGAGGAGTGCAGCAGTACCCGGCAGCACCAAGGCCGGTGCACGTAGCAGGCTTGGGAGGGCCAGGGCTGCGAAAAGAACGCGGTCTCTGGATGCCGACTATGAAGGATGCCAAGCGGGCTGGGGGTGGTGCGTGCAGAGCGGAAACGCTCGGTATTTCTTGGGAAAACCTGCTGAAGCCCCCAGGAAGGTGTGCTCTTGGTCGAGTTTGGTGGAAGAAATTCTGATGTGGTCCTGGAGCCTGTTTGGACATTATTTTCTACTGTTGGGACAGGGTACAATGTTTTCTTCCCAAATAAAATGTATTCAAGATTTAAATGGTGGACTTAGAGATAAAAGAAGGAAATCACTGAGCCGCATAGGACCAAACAGACCGCTGTCCTATATGTGTCCAGCAGCAAGCCAAGAAGCCTGAGGCTCAAAGGGCACGTTGGGATAGGCCAGTGGGCTTGGTCCCCCGGTGCCTCATTGCAGCACCACCCTGAGTGCACAGAGCTGTAGAGGCAAAGAATAAGTGGGGGAAAGGACTCATGGCAAGGCATGGAAGACATGACTTCATCTACATTTCAACTGGCTGTGGACACTGGCGAGGGGGGGGGGGCGGTGGAGGTGGAGGATGGGGGGGGTGTGTGATGTAAGGCCCAATCCCTCCCACCCAGAGCGGTGGAGATGAGAGGGACCATTCCTATACTGTTTTCTTTGCTTCGAAGGGAAGGTGAATATTCTCACACTCTCCTTCAACCCAGAACCTCTGTGTTTACAGGTGTATCCATTCCACAACTTCAGCTGTGCCCTTCTCAAAGATGTGTAGCAACAGCACATTCCCCAGCGGCTCCTCTGTGGGTAACTAGGGAGGTTATCACTTTATGGCACCCTCAGTAGCTATCCCCACCACCACTAGAGGAGCATTTATCTGACAAAAGAGGAGCTGCTCTGACTAGCCCCACCACACCCACTGGATAACTAACTGCTTCTGTAAACCACAGTTCCCAACTACTGTGCAAACAGTGGCTCAGGGCTTGTTGTAAGGGAAAAGGGAGGTCTAGTCCTACAAAGGTAGGGACCCTGGGGCCCTAATAGCTCCTTCCAGGAACAGCAGACCTACTTGGAGAGACAGGACAGAATCCAGGTGAGGAGCGTGAGAGCAAAGGTGGAGGAATACTTAACCCACAGAGCATCCAGCCCTGCCTAGTCTCACAGTCAGGCTTCCCACTCTGCCCATTCCACCCACATCCCATTTTTATTTTACCCACAAGGAAGGCGTCGGCCAGGCCCATGGCTGCCAGGAACTGGACAAGGCTTACAGATGTCCCAAAGGAGTGTCCAACCTGTGAACTGGATGGGATTCCGAATTCTTATTATCTCCTGACCTGGAGAAATAGAGTCTCAGGGTCCTAGCTGGTTCTCCAAGACAACTGTTGATCCCAAGCCCCTTTTCAAGACCCTTGGGGATAAGAGGAGCAAAGTATTTGGCTTCACTTCGCCCAGTCCCAAAGCAAACTGCCCACTGTGCTTGGGCTTATGAAGACTGCAGACCAGCCTAGCTGGGCCTTCCAGCCATAATGAAGGGTGCTATCTCCAGAGATGAGAGGGTACCCAGAATACAGCAGCTCACAGAAGAGATCAAGGCCTGTTACACAAAACTACTTACTCTCAAGCACATGTGAGAGACTCATTGCTCACTACAAGATGTGGATCTGAGGTTCTGACCAGTCTTACAGAAAGAACTTGGAGGCATATCTCAAGTCTGAGGACACTGATTAGTTATGCTTACGTTAAGGGACCATTTATCTCTAGGCTATCCTTACAAGGCAAATCCCACATCCTACAGAGGTACATGGGGGCCAAGTACCTCACAATGATCACAGGTGGTCAAGGGTGGCAAGAACTGAGGCCAATCCAGGATCCCTGTTGCAAAGGGAAGAACACACCTAACTTGATGTTGGCAGTCCTTGGGCTGTGCACAACACAGGCATGTGTTCATTCACACAAGTGTGTACACACACAGCAGTAGCTGCACACAGGGACACGGAACAGATTCTGAGCTTTAGCTTGCCCCAGCTAGAACACGCTCCATGAAGGTGGAGAGAAGATAACCAGTATCTGGGTAGGTGGAGTCAGCTGTACATGACCCCATAACCTCATAGCTGAAGCGTTTCAACTCAGCTCCTCTGGGGCCTCACACTCAAACATTCTGCCTCACTGCTCCTGTCCCCACCTCCTCTCCCTCTTAACAAGACAGAAGCTGTTGCACCTGGAGCACCCACCCCTCTGCAAAGGGGAGATTATCAGAAGCCCACATAACCATAATTATTTGTGAGCCTCTGATTATAGTACAACTTGCCGAATTAGCTCACCGGATTAGACGCTCAGGTAACACTCATTTGACGGGGGAAACCCATGACTCAGCTATTTGAGGGGTAAATAATTTAACAGCAAGCCCAGCAGAGTATCCCCACAGGTCAGTCTCAGAGGTGCCTGCCAACGTTGTTCTCCGCCTGCTATCAGAAGCCAGAGTGATTGAAGGTTCAGCCCACTGCAGCCCCTGAATATTGCAAAGCCTACAGAGTCGGCCAAGTGTCCCAGGTAAGAACTGTTGTACCCATACAACAGGCCCCAAAAGATGTGGTTTACTGGGCAGAGACAGGAACCTAGACTGCCATTTCTCTGGGGATTGCTCAGATACAAGGAAGGTGGTACTTACAAACCTTCCTCCATAAACATGAGCCCCTAAAGACTTGGGGTGAGATTCAGAGTGCTCAGTGGCTCTTGTGTATCACTGTTTTTGTAATATTCCTCAAGAGCTAGGACGCCTGATAGACCACCACCCTAGCAACGAAGCTGCTGCCCTAGTACTCAGGTCAGGCACAATGGGCTCCAATAGCCACCACCGTGTCCTGAGTTCCAAGAGAACAGGGAGTGTTTGATTAATATTACAAACAAGTACTTTGGAACCAGTAAACATGACCCAAGACCAACATGTGGTCAGTATGGCCTGAGAACTCTTCAGTACTAAGGCAAGGTCAGAAGGGGCTAGGACAGCTAGGCCAAAGGTGGACATCTGTGGAGCAGTGTGTTTGTTTAGTAGAGTTGAACCTCTTCTCAGAGGCTCCGCACTCGGAGTTAGGGGCACACTGTTTCAGAATACACTGGTGACTGGTGAAATACCCTCTAAATTCACGGGGAAGGGTGTCATAGACCAGGGGCCCTAGCACACAAAATATACAAGGCTTTCTGCCAACCTCCAGGCCCATGGTGTTCACAGGAGAACTCCTGTGGAAATGGGGTGGCTGGCAAAGCCCCTTGCCAGATCAGATGGATGGGAAGTGGCTTAGAGCTCAAGCTCAGTCAAGCGTGCATCTGCCTCCATTGTCACTGGCTTGGGTGTCTGTGGGCCTAGTCCAGCCCTCGTCTCAGTGGGTGACCTCCAGAACCCTCTAGGTGGACTTCATATAGAGGCTGAATTAGGTGGACCACAGAGCACAGCTGGGGCTGAGGCTGGGTAGAATGACTCCCTGAAACACTCTTGTCATAAAACTAACTTTTGGAGCTCAAGGCCTTACACCCATCCACACAGAAGAACAAGTGCTTAACAGAAGCACAACCTCTGATGTCTGATGTCTGTGTTTGGGTGGACAAATACGCTCTGTGAAGCTGGCTCCTGGACTCCAAGAGCTTAGACTCCTAACCATGCCCATTCTCCCCATTCTCCCTCGCAGGTTGGCCAAAGAGCGTGGTGGGACAGGATGGATGCTTCTCCCGAGCCCCAAGAGAAGGGTGGGACACTGGTGCTGATCCGACGACAGCCTCCTGTGTCCCAGGGTTTGCTGGAAACACTGAAGGCCAGGTTGAAGCAGAGCTGCACCTGCAGTATACCATGTGCTCAGGCTCTGGTGCAGAATCTGTTTCCTGTCCTGCACTGGCTGCGTCAGTACCGCCCTAAAGAGTACCTGGCAGGTGATGTTATGTCTGGGTTGGTCATTGGCATTATCCTGGTGCCACAAGCCATAGCCTACTCACTGCTGGCTGGGCTGCAGCCCATCTATAGCCTCTATACCTCCTTCTTTGCCAACCTTATCTACTTCCTCATGGGCACCTCACGCCATGTTAATGTGGGCATCTTTAGCCTGTTGTGCCTCATGGTGGGTCAGGTGGTAGACCGAGAACTCCAGTTGGCTGGTTTTGACCCCTCCCAGGATTCTCTGGGGCCTAGAAATAATGGCAGCACACTCAACAACGCAACCACAACACTGGTGCTTGGGCTACAGGACTGTGGACGGGACTGCTACGCCATTCGAATCGCCACTGCCCTCACTCTGGTGACTGGCCTTTATCAGGTAAGGAGTTAGCTGCATAGCAAGCAGGCCGGCTGTCTCGGCTTCTTAGAGCACCTACAGGTGCTTGTCACTACCATCAGGAAAAGTCTAGAAACAGAAGAATCCTTCAGGCTCAGAGAGAAAACAGCACAGTAAGAGGAGAGGTGGAGCCCAGGCCTAGGTACCAGAGGGACTTAAGTCACAGAATGGAGAGATATGTAGGGTTGGACTGGCCAGCTGTAGTCTGAGTGGAGCCACTGGGCCAAATGTGGTCATGGCTCAGAAAAGCTAGATTACAGCCCCAATGTCCACCTTTGGCTTCCTGACACAAACAGGACCTAAGAATTGAGATGCATTCCCCTGGCTCCCCACCTAGCTCTTTTCTGCTGATCCTGTCTTCTCTATTCCTCCTGTCTGTTCCATGGCTGCCCAGAAGGGAGCTGGGTGGAAGGAGCTGTGTGTTGCATACAAGGCACAGGGGAAGGGTCTGCCTACAGCCCTGATTCTGAAACAAAACCAATTTCTGCATGTGTGAGAGTATGAGAAGTGAACATCCACAGCCAACTGCAACATGTATGTGTTCTCTTCCTGTATCTTCTGGCCCACTGTGCATGTGGAAACAGCAGGAGCCCACTCAGGAGAGTAAGCAAGGGAAGATGCCAGGCTCTGTGCTGTAATCCCTACCCTGTGTTATACCGATGCTGGCTCCTGCCTCATGACCTACCAAACTGACTGTACTCCATCTACAGGTCCTCATGGGTGTCCTCCGGCTGGGCTTCGTGTCTACCTACCTCTCACAACCACTGCTCGACGGTTTTGCTATGGGAGCCTCTGTGACCATCTTGACCTCTCAGGCTAAACACCTGCTGGGTGTGCGGATCCCTCGGCACCAGGGCCTAGGCATGGTGATCCGCACATGGCTCAGCTTGCTGCAGAGTGTGGGACAGGCCAATATATGTGACATGGTCACCAGTGCCGTGTGCCTGGGAGTGCTGATAGCAGCTAAGGAGCTCTCAGACCGCTACCGACACCGTCTGAAAGTGCCGGTACCCACAGAGCTGCTAGTCATTGTGGTGGCCACACTTGTATCCTACTTTGGACAGCTCCACTCACGGTTTGGCTCGAGTGTGGCCGGCAACATTCCCACTGGTTTTGTAGCCCCACAGGTACCAGACCCTAAGATAATGTGGCGTGTGGCCCTGGATGCTGTGTCCCTAGCCCTTGTGGGCTCAGCCTTCTCCATCTCATTGGCAGAGATGTTTGCTCGTAGTCATGGCTACACTGTTCACGCCAACCAAGAGCTTCTAGCCGTGGGCTGCTGCAATGTGCTGCCTGCCTTCTTCCATTGTTTTGCCACCAGTGCTGCTCTGTCCAAAACCCTGGTGAAGACAGCCATTGGCTGCCAGACCCAGCTGTCCAGTGTGGTCAGTGCTGCTGTGGTGTTGCTGGTGCTGCTGGTGCTGGCTCCACTGTTTCATGATTTGCAGCGGTGTGTGCTGGCTTGTATCATTGTTGTCAGCCTGCGTGGGGCGCTGCGCAAGGTTAAGGACCTCCCACAGCTTTGGCGGCTAAGCCCTGCTGATGCACTGGTCTGGGTGGCTACTGCAGCCACCTGTGTGCTCGTCAGCACCGAGGCTGGACTTCTAGCTGGGGTGTTCTTCTCACTGCTCAGCCTGGTGGGCCGCACACAGCGTCCACGGGCTGCCCTTCTTGCTCGAATTGGAGACTCAACCTTCTATGAGGATGCTGCCGAGTTTGAGGGCCTCCTGCCCCCACCTGAGGTGCGAGTGTTCCGTTTCACAGGCCCACTCTACTATGCCAACAAGGATTTCTTCTTGCGGTCACTCTACAGTCTCACAGGGCTGGATGCAGGGCACTCAGCCTCCAGGAAGAAAAAGGGTCCAGAGGTGGGTGTCAGTGACAGCAGTCTTGCTGATGGCAAGGATATGGGTTCAGTAAGCAGCGGGACCGGGCTGGTGGTACCCCTGGCATTCGGTTTCCACACAGTGGTCATTGACTGTGCACCACTGCTGTTCCTGGATGTGGCTGGCATGGCCACACTGAAGGACCTGCACAGAGACTACAGGGCCCTGGACATCACCCTGCTTCTGGCTTGCTGCAGTCCCTCAGTGAGGGACATGTTGAAGAAAGGGGGCTTCCTTGGGGAAGACCAGGGAGCTGAGGATGAGCTCCTGTTCCCCAGTGTACACAGTGCCGTGGAGGCTGCACGAGCCCGCCATGAGGAGCTGGCGGCTGCTGACTCTGCTTTTTAGCAGGACCGAGACCCATGTCCACAAGCCAGTACTGACCTCCTTGGTAGGAGTGCTATGAAGACTGGAGTCATTAGAGAGATATACCTTGGATCACCTCTAACCTGGAAAAGTCAGGGAACTCCAACTAAGAAAGGAAAGTGCGTGTCCTTAACACATTCAAGAATTCCAAACATTCAGTAATTGAGCCACACTACATCTGAGACCATTGCTGCCCCCTGGTGGTTACACCCACACACATGATCCCTCAGCCAAAGCAGTGCCCAGTTTAACAATAGTCTGTGTTACCATCTTATCTGAAACAGGGTCCTGCAAATTATGCGGTCTCTAAGATGCCAAAAGGACACATTCCCTCCCCCTGCACCACCAGGTATCAGATATGAGCTGAACACATGGCCGAAAGGCCTTCTAATGCCTAGTGATCATCTTGATTGGGCCCTTGAGAAGGCAGTCACCTGCTCCAGAGCAGATGGTCCAGTGTCACGGTCTAAGATGATGTGACACCTGACCTTCAGGCATGATGTCTCTATACAGCTTATACTGGTGACCACAACGTGGCCCATGTATGGTACAAAGTCAGGCACAGTAGAGACACCAACCCCATTCTGTACCTCTAAGAAATCCTCAGACGGAAACCATCTGTGCTCCATCCAAGGGCTACCTTTGGCATAGCCAAGCAGATCTTCCCCTCCTCTTCTGCCCAACAGGATGCTCTAACAGGAAGTACAGTCCCAGCCCCGACAGTGCCCTACCCACAGTCCAGCACTGTGCTCCACAGCTGTCTGGGCTCAGCATTTCTGTAAGACAAGCTCTGACCAGCAACTCCCAGGGCACCCACCTCAGCATCACCCACCTGGCTGTAATGAGATCCAGCAGCCAGTGTATCCGGACCTGCTCGATGCCACTGTGAGGCACAGCACCGATGTAGGCAAGGTTCAGTTGCTGGTCCCAACTAAGGTCGAACCGGTCAGCCTGGTCATGAGGCAGTGGGGGGCTGGGGACAGGACAAAGAAGTGAAGTGTTTGTCCTAAGCAGGGGCTTACAGCAGACCAGGTTCTACACATTTAATACCTGACTGACAGGCCCTTGCAGAGGAGCAGTGTGTGTCTCCACATTGTATGATAAAGTAGCCCTTTCACCAGAAATGTTCTACAGTCTTGTCTTGGGGTGGGGGGTGTCGGGGAGCTTCAACAAGACACAGTATCACATTCTAATAGGACATCTGCCTGCCATAGAAGAGGATCTGCAAATTCCTAGAGAGACTTGGAGGCATTGAGAAACCAGGTCTGGCCCAACACTCGAGCTCAGGTCTTGGTACTTTGGGAGAGCCCTTGGTTCTGCCGAAGTACTAATTATGAGCCTATAGCTTGAGTACCATGCTCTTGATCCCGGGGGTTAGGGTGGGGGGCATTTAGGGAGGCTGTGGCACTTGGGAGAGCCACTAAAGTAGAAAACCCATGCCACACCCTAAAGGAATTTGATCTTCACTCCTGAGTGTCCAGGAATGATGGGCAGCGAGCCCAAAGGTGTGATGAGAGAAACCAAAAGAACGGAGCAAGGGCTTTCCTAGACTTGGCAAGAGCGTGCGGTGGGCCTCACCAGAAGCCGGTGCTCCTCCAAAAGGGCAGCAGAGGCCTCAGCGGGCGGGCTGCATCCACACGAACCCGGTATGGGGTCTCAGCCAGAGTCAAGGGCGCGGCCAAGAGCACAGCTAGAAACGCCAGCTTAACGGAGGCGATGCGCCGGGGGCGCATGGCTAAGGTATCCAGGCGCCCCCGATCTGCAAGCCTTTAGGTCCCGGTAGCAGCGGTTCCGCCTCCGGGTAGAACACACGTGACCGCTCCCCAGGCAGGGGTAGGCAGAACCCAACACGCGCCGCCTCTTCCCCTGGCGAGTTCCGCCCAGGTTGCTGCGTCTCAGACGCTCCGATCTCCGAACGACCACTGGCAGAACACTGGCCTTGGGTGTCTCGGTGAGGCCATTATTCCTGGCGATGCCAGGAAAGGTCTCTCGGGAGGTCTTCTCGGGAAGTTTGAAAAGCACGTCAGACACTACTCGTGAGGAGTGAAGGTGGAAAGCTGTACCAGAAGATGGCGCTGCGGAACTTTTCCAAGGATTGGGTTTGGCGAGAAAGTCAAGGGTATTTCAGAGCTTTGGCAGAGCGGGTCTATGCTTTTTCCTGAAATGGAGCTGCTATAAGAAAAACAGGCATGGTCAGATACGCTTCAGAAGCCAAGTGGTCACTTCTAGTGGACAGTCAAAGGTCAATCTTAGATGTCTGGGAAAGGCGAGGTCAATAGCCGTTTAGATTTGAACTGCACACAAGCTGAGTGGGATATTAGCAATGGTGAAACAGAATCAACTAGGGTCTAACGACCCCTGTTCCTGGCACTCCTCGTAGCACATGCCTTTAACTTCTATGGTTCCCACAACAATAAAAGCAATCACGTTTCATGATCCCATGAAAAACGCCTTTCTCATGTAGTCCTTCCCTGACACCAACAGTAACAGACCTAAAGTCAAACAACTAGTATTTGTAGTTCCTTACATTGGTGATTTTAAGTCTTCGGTCCTCAGGACAGCTGGTGAAGGGAAGGTTTCTGGGTGGAGAAATGAAAGCTCTTATGTCATAACCCTTATTCAAGGATCAGAAAGTTAAGAGCCTATGTGGCATTTCTTCAGTGACTGAATACAAAGCTCAGTCATAGATGACGTCTGGATGCTACCTGGTAGGACATTCTGTTCTGTATGAAGAATGAGATACTCTTCCTCTGAATTAGTGAGTTTATTAAGTACAAAGCAAGCAAAAGTAAGATAGTGAATATCAAGTAGTGAATAGAAGCAGCAGATAGCAAGGCATCAATGTTGGTTATTCACAACACCCAACAGAAATGATTGGGATAGCCTGAGCTACAGATGCCAAAAAAAAAGGTGGTGGGGGGTAAAGATAAAAAAAAATTCCACGAGTGCACAGAAATGTTCTAGGAACAATGCAGAGATAGAAAATACTCCAGAAGGCACACGCCTTTAATCCCAGCACTTGGGAGGCAGAGGCAGGCAGATCTCTGCGAGTTCGAGACCAGCCTGGTCTACAAGAGCTAGTTCCAGGACAGGCTCCAAAACCACAGAGAAACCCTGTCTCAAAAAACCAAAAAAAAAAAATACTCCAGAGAAAACTGCCAATATGCAATATGGTGAGTGGATCGTTTTCAATAACCTAAAAGCTGAAGTAACAGGAAAGGGTCCAGGCTGAAACTAAAGAGAAAGACAGCAGTGGGAGCGAAGCTGTTTCAGACTAAGCCTCCTTAGAACAAGCAGTGATGGCAGGATCCTTGGGGTCACAGCTTGGGAAACAGTTTCTCTGATGGTGAGACAGGCATTTACAGCTGGAGAATTTCAGTGATGGAAGCAGCGGCCAAGAAGCTGTGAAGTTGGAACAGTCTTATGAGGATTGTGGGACAGAAGCTGAGGATCAGGTTCCGTACATTAGACAGCTATACCCTGAAAGCGAGGGTGAGACAGAAACTGAACTACCCTCACAGGAACTGAAGTTCAAATCTCAAGCCCCGAGTGAGTGAAGGTTAGGTATACGCCATCTGACAGAAGAGAACACACTCCCTCCACTCCAGGAAGCTCAAGCTAATGAATCATCAGTGGGTTATTAATTGATGCTGGAATGGATCCTGGGTCAGAAAAAGATGATCAATCACACAGAGCAGACGAGGAAATTTTTAACCTGAAAATGTACTAAAATTCTATCAATGACAGATCCAAGGTGGATAAATGACTGGACTGCGTCACAGTGGGAATGGAGATGCACTTGTTCCTTTCATATTTTAGCTGACATGTCTGGGATCAAAGGTTTTTGTCAAAATGGCTCTGAAGTTTAAAGAGTAACAATACAATTGTACATAATATGTGAGGTAAAGCAAATTAGGTAAAATGTTAATAATTGGTGGTGATACAGGATAAAAATGTGTACTACTATCCTAACTAATATTATTGTTGAGACAGGGTCTCCATATATAGCTCTGGCTGACTTGAACTTGCCATGTAGATCAGTCTGTACTAGAATTCACAGGCATCTGTTTGCCTCTTCCTCCTGAGTGTTGAGATTAAAGGCATCTGCTACCATGCCTGACCCTAGTAGTAGTAGTAATAGAAGTAGTAGTAGTTTGTTTTTTGTTTTTTGTTTTTTTTTTTTTTTGAATTTTCAAGACAGGGTTTCTCCTTAGGTTTTGGTTCCTGTCCTGGAACTAGCTCTTGTAGCCCAGGCTGGCCTCGAACTCACAAAGATCCACCTGCCTCTGCCTCCCAAGTGCTGGGATTAAAGGCGTGCGCCACCACCGCCCAGCTAGTAGTAGTTTTTTGAGACAAAGTTTCTCTGTGGAGCCCTGGCTGTCCTAGAAGTTGATCTGCTTGAGGTGCCAGGAAGATGGCTGTTAACAAAGTGACCTGAGTTGAGCCCTAGTGGAAAAGCTGGGTGCGGTGGCACATGCTAGTAATCCCAACACTGGGGAGGAGGACACAAGAGGACCCCCTGACACTTCCTAGCTAGCTAGTCTAGCAGAATTTGAGAACTCCGAGTTTGAGAGACGGAGCTGGTGACATAACATAGCAGATACGAACTCTTGTTGCCAAACCTGATGATACAAGCAAAGTCTCTGGAATCTACATGGCAGAAAGAAAGAACTGATGCCTGCAAGTTGTCCTATGGTCTCTACCTGTCTGTTGTGGCATTCAAGTGCTCCTACACATATGTACACAAATGAATAAAGTGTTAAAGAACACAAAGATGGAGAACAAATGAAAAAGAAACCCAATGTTGATCTCTTATCTCCATGAACACACATTTGTATCCACACAGAGAGACAATCAAACTATCAGATTAAAAGTAAGTCATCATATGAACCAGAGAGATATCAGTTAAGAGCACTGACTTCTCTTCCAGAGGACCTGGGTGCTGTGGAATAATCATTTTGTACATTGTGAAGATGTGTCACTCAAATTGGTTTAGTAAAAAACTGAACAGCCAATAGCTAGGCAGGATTTTTGGGGTACAGAGGATGCTGGAAAGAAGGACTGAGTCACCAGCCACATCCAGAGTAAGCAGGATGGGCAATACGGAGATGAGCTAATAAAACCATGAGGCAGAAAGTGAATTATATAAATGGGTTAATTTAAGTTATAAGAAGATCTAGTTAGAAACAATACAAATCAAGCTTTCATAATTAGCAATAAGTCTTCATGTTGTGATTTGGGAGCTGGATGGCAGGACAGAAAAATCAGCCAACACCTAGGTTCAATTCCCAGCACCCACACAGTGGCTCACAACTGTCCACAACTCCAGCTCCAGGGCATACAACACTGTCTTCTTGCCTCCATCAGCACTGCACACATATGGTACACAGACATACATGCAGGCAAAACACCCATACAACATGAAATAAAAATAAATCTCAAAAAATTTAAAGCACTATATATATAGAGTCTCACGTGGTGGTACATATTTGTAATCTTAGCACTCAGGAGCCTGAAGCAGGAGAATCACATTTCAAGGCAGCCTAGGCTACATAACAAGACCCTGTCTCAAAAAGTCAAGAACTGGGACTGTAGTTCAATGGTATAGTTCTTGTCTAGTATGTGCAAAGCCATATGCAGATTCCCAGCACTGAAAAAAAAATTAAGGGGAACTGTAAAGACCAAGCAGAAAAAGACAAAATGAAGCAACAAAGTGATCCTGGAAGCAGCCAAATGAAAATGGCCTATTGCCTTCAAAGTGCAAACAATAAAATGAACACTGACTCTTCAGAAGAAGGGCTGGACCTGAAGACTGAAAACAAGCCTTCCAAGTCCTGAAAGTAAGCATCTTAGTTTGGTTTCTTTGCTGTGATAAAAACATGCTGACCAAAAGCAACTTGAGCAGAACGGGTTTATTTGGTTTATGCTTCCCAATAACAGTTCATCATTGAAAGAAGTCAGGGCTGTAACTCAAGGCGGGAACTAAAGCAGAGGCTGTGGTGGAAAGCTGCTTATTGGCTTGATCTCCATGGCCACCTGCCAAGAGGTGCACCACCCACAGTGGATTGGACCCACCCACATTAGTCATTAATCAAGAAAATGCCCCCACAGACTTGCCTACAGGCCAATTTGATAAAGGCTTTTTTTTCAATAGAGGATTTGTTTCCCCAGAAGACCCTAGTTTGTGTCACATTGACAAAAAAAAAAAAAAAAAGATTAACTACCATGTAAGTAACTGGTTACTTAAAATTCTAAATTCAACCAAAAAAAAAATCAATTTGGGTGCCGTGATACATCTTTCAATTCTCAGACACTCAGGAAGTTGAGGCAGAAGGATTGCTTGAGCCTAAGAGTTTGAAGCCAGCCTGAACAACATAGTGAGAAACATATCTATATGTCGTACATAGACACACAGATAGACACTTTGAAAAGCAAAGGTTGAATCAAAACATTTTAGAGAAATTGTGGGAACAATTGTTGCTGCCTATTTTTTATTAGGGAAATATTACATGTTGTTCTTCAAGCTGAAAGATAATGATCCCTTGTCAAATGCAGAGGAACGAGAAAGAATGAAAAGTAGGAGTATAAAAACTGTGCAAATCTAATAAATTGTGAAAGTCACAGTAGTAGAAGTGTCTTATGGGGGCATGAAAACAAATGGATCTGGAGAATTACACTGTGGTAAAAGCAGCACAGACACTAGAGGTAGGTGTCAGTGTTAGAACTCCACTGTCATAGTTCCAGAACATGCAGTCTTTATTGTATGCAGTGAAGGGTGTTTCTTTCAGTGAAGGGTATTTGCAGGCATAATTGAATTAGGATCTTGAGATGTGAGATTATCCTAGATTATCCAGTGGATCCCAGATGCGATGGTGTGCTTATACAAGGAGGCAGCAGGAGATGTGACACAGAGATGGAGCTAAGGTGGCCTCATAAAATTGCCCGAAAACTAAACCAAGGCTCTTAAGCCAGGCATGTGGACTCAGCAGACATAGGAGTGACATCCTGAAAGAATAGGTAAGATATTTCAGCAAGACCTGGTATTGTGGCCTAATGACATGTATGTACTTTTGATTTGTATTTGAGTACTAATGGGCAGATCTCCAGAGTTTTCCAGCCCAGCAGTGTATTCTACATGTGAGGGTGGGGCCATGTGTCATTTGAGGGTATTGTGTGCTAAGAGGCTACCTAGAGAGTGGCTAGGTGTAGTGTTGTAATGGGAGCGGCGGGGCTGTGTCCCCAGAACCCCACGCCCGCAAGGCTAGCTTTACCTGAAATAATTACATGGACACTGTATTCTTTTAAACACCGCTTGGCCCATTATATCTAGCCTTTTCTCGGCTAACTCTCGCACCTGGACTAGCCCATCTCTAATAATCTGCTGTAGCCCACAAGGTGGCTTACCAGGGAGATTCTAGCCTACGTCCATCCTGGGTTGGAGCTTCATCGCGTGTGCCTCAGAGAGCAGAGCTCTCGCCTCTGCCCGCAGGAGTGGAGCATCGTGTCTCTCTGAGGAGTCTGCCCCTGAGAGGAGAGCTGTCGAGTCTGACCTCACTTCCTCTTCCTCCCAGCATTCTGCTCTGTTTACTCCTTCCATCTATGTTTTAACCTATCAGGGCAAGCAGCTTCTTTATTTAATTAACCTTCCTCCATCCTGGCTAGGAGATGGATATCATCAGTTCCTCTCTGAACACCCCAGATTTTGTTCAGAGGGCTGCCAGCAATTCATCAGCTTTCATTGCCATGAATACTAAGGGTCCCACCAGGTAGTCTGAGATCTGAGGCGAAACCCTAGCTTTTGGCAGGGAATTGGACATGGAGAACTATCTACTTCTGAAGATAAACATACCAGAGGGTCCAGTTTGTCTCTACCTTGTCTTAGAGAAGCCTGTCCGTGGCAGCAGAAGAGGGATAGGTTCAGGTCTGTAAGGGCCTATCTGTAGGAAAGCTTTGCAAGCGCTTGAGCCTGTGCCATTCTAGTGGTTCTTTCACAAGGGTGAGGGGACAAATGTGAAAACCAGGAGGAGCTTGACTTGGCTTGCAGATGAGAGGAGAGGTTCCCAAAGCAGTCACAGTGGAGAGCCTCAAGGGCCCCAACGAAAATGCCCATGGGAAAATGTCGCGAATTAGATCGGTATGATAAATAACCAGGCTAGCTCGAGAGTAACAGGAATACTTTAATGTTTAAAGAGGGGAAAGTTACACTATAAGAATGGGAGTTCTGACATCTGATAGGTCCAGTGGGCACTATGAAAAGAGCATGCACCTACATCCCCAGGTTTTTCTACCTGGGCTCTAGGTGGCCACACCCTAACTAGATGTGATTGGTTGAAACTATCAGCTGATAGTTTCCCCTTCAGGAAAACAGTTTGTAAACAAGGAATATGTTCCTGGCAGAGCCCACAGACAATTACAAGGCACAGGACTTGGTGCCTGAAGGAGCATGGCTTATATAAAATGCTACACCTGCTCCTGGAAAGGAGGCGGGACAGGCTTTTTCCTGAGAAGGTGTGATCACTAATGGGGTTCAAAGGGAGGTGCAGAGAGCTGGGTGTTCACCCAAGGATGAGGCAGCTGGTCCTGAGCATTGTTAAAATGACACCAACAGGAGCATGGACCAGTGTCTGGAAGAATATGCACCAGCCATGGGTGGGGTTCACTTTGCCGTTCTTAATATGTGAGAGAGATTGGATATGGAGCCCTGAGAGCGAGAACTTCAGCACCAGGCCACAATAATCCACTGGAACACACCTTATCTTTTATTCAGCTTTAAAAAAAAGCCAACTGTGGGTTTATAATTGCTCCCCAGGACGTTTATGTTTGTTATCTTTTCTTTCTACTCAGCTCAACTCACTTTTTGTCACCAGTCTGGGGGTTTTAGCCTTGCCGCTGGCTGAGCAGAGGAAGAAGAGGTAAGGAGTCTGTCTGCCTTACTGGTCCTCTCCAGTGGACTCTGTCCTATATCATCACCTTCCCTGATCATCTTCTGTTGTACAAAATCTTGAAATATTTTTTCCTCAAAAGTTTAGCTTATTCCTTTAGATGACTAACCTCACTTTTTATGTATCTTGCTAGTGTTAACTATATTTTCTTACTTTCTGTGTTCTAGATGTGACATTTAGGGCTCTGATCATAGATATACCCGTACAATGCCCCCAGGTTGGCTAATTCCAGAGAGCAAATGGAGTACCTTTGGTATGAAGACTAAACACTTGAGTGTCCAGACTCACACCAAGTGGGCATCCTTGCTCTAGAACCTAAGAAGGTGGACAACAGAGCCTGTCATAGAGCCCCAGTAGTTTGAGATGTGAGATTATCCCAGGTTATCCAATAGCTCATACCTCACACACTTATTCTTGGGAACCCCAATAAAGGCTTGGGCCACATTCCCCTGCTTCTGTTCCAATTAAAACTGGTGTTTCCAGAGCCTGCTTGGCATATCAGGCCTCTTCCCAAAGGAAGTGTAGGTTGTGCATCTTTCCAGAAAAGCTGTCGATTGGGTGCAGGCCACCTGACGAGAACCTGCCTGGATTTGAAAGTGGATGCTGGGCCAATGGACAGAAGTTGGGGTGGCAGGGGAGGGAGGCAAAAATACTAGCTTCTTAGCACTCTGAGCTGTTGAGGGTCATCATCCTAGATAAAGTCTGCAAAAGGACTAGCAAAGAGGGACAGAGGATCCCTAGAAAACCAAGTCCACAATGGCATCACTCACTAAGAAGCTAAGGTAGTCCCTTTCAATGTCCTAAAAGGTGTTTGCATATTAACATCTTGTAAGACTCAATAAAGTGTACGGTCCGTATCATCTCCAACTTCTCTCTGGCTGGTCTGCGGCTGGGGAAGTAAGCACTTTGGGGCTTGACCAAAGGAAATCAAGTTTTAGAGGTATCAGTTGAAGCTTAGCGGAGATTATATTCTTCTAGTCACTTCTTTTCTTAACAGACTGAGGGCTGGGCATTCTGGAGTAGAAAACAGCTTCCAGGAAGCTATGGCTGCTTCCAGGGTCTTCCTGGTTCCACAGAAAATGCTGATGGACAAAGTGGGGCAGGGTCCTAGCACTCAAAGCTCCCACAGTGTGCATCAGAGGGCTTTCACATTGGTTACCTCAGAAGCAGCCAATTTCCAAACCTTCCAGCGTGAACAAGAATTTCTGGAAAGACTCTGTCTACCAAGGCTGATGGACTGACTAAAGCTGCAGCGAGGTGAAGAGTTGGAACTTCACCTCGCTGCAGAGGTTGTTGGGTCCGGAGGCTAATTAACTTAACCCGGGCTAGCTTTAACCCCATGGATAGCCATCCTGTGATACATGAAAGCTTTTTAAATCTATTAATTTATCAGACCACTAGTTTCCATAAACCCACATGCTAAGAATGTCATTGTATAACATCTGAAGCCTATAGAAAACTGACCCCGTATTTTTAAACCTCCTCTCTGATGTACCCATCAATATATTTCAAATTTCCTTTATTTATGGCTTCCTCGTTCTATAAAATTATATAACTTTATGAAATTGTTTCCATGTTAGAATATGGAATTTGGGGTAACTTAAATCTGTATCTCTGGACCAAGGTCACTCAAAATGGCTCCAGCATAAACTCTTATTCTTTTTAAGAAGACAATTCTGGTTTTTGTGTCAACACTGGGCAGTGTTATCCCAACTTCAACAGCAGCCCTTCTACTTGCTTGTATGTATGTATGTGCATCGTGCATGTGCCTAGTGCCTTCAGAAACCCCTGGAGCTGGAGTTACAGTTGGTTGCAAGCCACCATGTGGGTGCTAAGAACTGAACCCAGATCTTCTGAGAGCCACCAGTGCTCTTAACTACCAAATCAACTCTCCAGCTCCTTAGCAGCAGACTTTCTTTCTTCTGTTTTTTTT
>NC_022027.1:57993975-57994564 GCF_000317375.1 Microtus ochrogaster | reverse complement strand
AGCCATCTCTCCAGCCCCTCAGTAGCATTCTTCACAAGACACTTCTGTCACTAATGAGGTGACAGCAGACCAAGTTCTGTTAAACTGAACTTTTGGGGTTCACTCAGCCATGGAGGGGCTAAGTTATCTTCTTCTTGTTAGAAGAGACAATTTAAAAGTAGCAACATGGAGACTGGAGAGATGGCTCCGTGGTTAAAAAAACTTGCTGCTCTTACAAAAGACTGGGTTTCATTCCCAGTGCTCCACAGCAGCTCATAACCTTCTATAGCTCCAGTTTCAGGGAGATCTTCTGGCATCTACGGCCACCAGGCACATACATGCCCAGACATACATGCAGACAAAACAGTCATACACATAAGATTGAATTAAATTTTTAAAAACTATCAATTTACTCATCAGTAAAGAATAAAAATCCTACTTATAGCTTTTGTGATGTTTGTGCTTTTAATCTCTTTTTAAAATGCTTTATTTTTGTGATTTTTGTCTCTGACTTAGGGTTTTATAGATGTGATGAGATACCATGGCAACTCCTTTTTTTTTTGTAGGGGGGTGAGACAGGGTGTGTGTGT
Source organism: Microtus ochrogaster (assembly GCF_000317375.1). Lineage (NCBI taxonomy): Eukaryota > Metazoa > Chordata > Mammalia > Rodentia > Cricetidae > Microtus > Microtus ochrogaster. Next base: position 57,993,995 of record NC_022027.1, on the reverse strand, counting down.
GTGTGTGTGTGTGTGTGTGT
>NC_022027.1:57970455-57993875 GCF_000317375.1 Microtus ochrogaster | reverse complement strand
TAGAACTGGCTGACCTTGAACTCAGAGATTCTCCATGGCAACTCTTACAAAAGAAAACATTTAATCGGGGGTGGCTTACAGTTCAGAGGTTTAGTCCATTATCGTCATGGTGGAAAGCAAGGCAGCACACAAGCAAACATGGTGCTGGAGAGGTAGCTAAGAGTTCTACATTTGGGTCTGCAGGCAGCAGGAAGAGCAAGTGAGTCACTGGGCCTCTCTTGAGCTTCTGAAACCTCAAAGCCCACCCCCAGTGACACACATCCTCCAACACAGTCACACCTACTCCAACAGGGCCACACCTCTAAATAGTGCCACTCCCAAGTCTATTTCTGAGTAAATGTTGCAGGAAGGGTTGCTTATTTATCCCGGCCGCCCAAAACTGAAATAACCACACAGAAATTGTATTAATTAAATCACTGCTTGACCCATTAGCTCTAACTTCTTATTGACTAATTCTTACATCTTAATTTAACGCATTTCTATTAATCTGTGTATCTCCAAGAGGTCTTGGCCTACCAGCAAAGTTCTAACACGTCTATCTCAGACTGAGGATCCATGGCATCTCCCTGACTCTGCTTCCTTCCTCCCAGCACACCATTTATTTTTTCCCACCTACCTAAGTTCTGCCTTATCAACAGGCCAGGGCAGTTTTTTATTCATTAACCAATACAAGCAACACATAAACAGAAGGACTTCCCACACCAAGTAAATATATACCAAATTTTGTAATAATAATTTTTTTCATGGAGGAACATTCACTTTAGGCTGCTCAAGTGGAAGAGTTCTATGGTACTGGCCTAGCCATCTTTTTTGCGGGAACTGTCATTTAACAGGACTCGGTCACTGAATGGCTGGTGCTCCCACCATTCTGTTTGTGTGTGGTTAACCACATTCTCCTACAAACAGGAGCATGAAGTGACCTGCAGGATGACCCATGGGTCCTCAGGAGAAAAGGAAGTGTGGTCACTCAGACATGAATGGAGCCAGAAACATCATGAGCCACCCATACTGGTGACAGTGAAGGGCTTCTTGCTCTCAAGACTATGAAGGACTGCCCTGCTATAAGGGAGATGTGGCCTCAAGGACTATGTCCACAGATCCTGAATCTGCAAATTCCCTAAATGTGTTTGTGTTATCCAAATCAATATTACTGTGCTTTTATGTCATTGGGGACATACCAGTCTGAGCTCCTGACATGCAGATTCTCACTCCCTGTTCATCTGCATCACCACACTTTCCTGTTTCTGTTAGTCACAGAAGTGGTCTTAGTGCAGGATTGAGTGCTGACTCCTGTTCCCTAGGTTGTGGTATTCTTACAGAAAAAGATATTTTAGAGAAGCTTCTTTCAAGTGATAGCACTTCCAGGCCACAGAAGAACGTCATGAATCGCTATATATATGTTACTTATTAAACAAGGTATCTGTAAGCGGAGCCACGCAGGATATAAGGTCCTGTGTCAATCAAGTGCCCCAGCTAGCAGAACCTTTCTATCCCCTGAGGGCAGCGATACAGCATTCCTTTCAGGGTCTGCAGTGCCAGAACTAATGCAGATAACAAGTACCTGAGTTCCTGAGATCCCTGCCAGTGAGAACAAAAGGCCCAGCAGAAGACAGTAAGATGTGTGAAGGCTTCATTAGCATAGCCAGAAATGACAAACAAATAAGATGGGTAAAGGTCCTCTGACATCAGAGATACCCCTGCAATATGAGCAGAGACCAAAGAATACAAATTTGAGGGTCCACAGTCAGCAGAGTTTGCAGCCTAGAGAGTCTTCCACACAACTGGTAGAACCAGTTTAGTATTTTTATCTTTTGAGACAGTGTCTCATTGTGTAGCTCCACGTCATTTGACCAGGATGACCTTGAACTCACAGAGATTCCCACCCCCCTCACCCCCCCTTCTCCCACCTCTGCCTCTGGGATTAAAGGTGTGTGCCACAATGCCTGGCAGTTTAGTATAGTTGGGGGCCAGCCACGATAAGTCTAAGTCTGGGCAGGTCACCCAAAGGAAGTTCTTTACTTCCAACCATTATCACCTGGGACTCTGGCCATCGATAAATTAATTAAGAGGCCTGAGTCTCAGTAGTTTACCCTGATGCAATACCCGGTAGCAGGAAAGAAACACAAGCTGAGATAACCTGACCCCCACCTAAGGGCAGACCATTCAAAGGAAATGCCTAACGTCCCAACGCTGTAGAGCTGTAGGTAGGTCGCCTGCCGGACTATAGAATCACCTGCCAGACAACACCCTAGACAAATGTCAAACAATCAGGAGTCCTGAACCTCAGAGAGCCCTCACCCCCACCTCTACTACTATAAAAAACCAATTCTAATTGAGCTCGGGACTTTCCATTTTTTCTGATACATTGATTTGTGGAGAGACTGAGTTTGAAAACTTGATTAAAATAAAGGCTCTTTGCTTTTACATATGGGGCTCGGTCTCCTCTGTTTGGGCATAACAAGTATTATTTTTTAACGTGACTGAAATGTGCCCTGCTACCTCTTGTGTAACTCCAGTCATATGAGTATCTGGGCATGGGCCATGCAGGTACAAGAATGGAATGTTCAAGAAATGTTATTCATAAAAGTAAAAATCTGAGCAGGGTGGTGGTGGCACACGCTTTTAATCCTAGCACTCAGAAGGCAGAGGCGTGGGAATCTCTGAGTTCAAGGTCAGCCTGGTCTACAGAGTGAGTTCCAGAACAGCCAGAGCTATATAGAGAAATCCTGTCTCAAAAAAAAAAAAAAAAAAAGTAAAAATCTGGTTATGAACCTGAGCCACCAGCACTTATTGCACAATTCAATTTGCACTGGTATAAAAAAAAAAAAGATTCATGGAACTCACCAGTAAAACAACGAGAGGACCGTCAACACCAGGCTGACCTCAAACTGACTGACCTGCCTCTGCCTCCAAGTGCTGGGGTTAAAGGCCTGTGCCACCACCGCCCTGTCTTTTCCTTGATTGCTCAGCCACTCGTCTGCACTAGTAGTCCCCTGCCTGTATACTTTTCTTGAACTCTCCTTACCTGGTCCTAAGTTCTCCATTGGCCAGTGACTGCTCCTGGCCTTTTAATCAACTGTGGTCCGTCTGCCCCAGACACAGCTTCAGGAAAACACGCTGCATCCCCAGTATCTGGGCCTGCCCAGAGTGGGGAGTGAGTCCTGAAGCAATGGAGGATCAAGGCTCTCCCAGTTTCACAGGAGTCTTCCCTCGGCCTTTTGGCCATTCTTGGATTATATTTTTCTCTTGGGGAAGCAAAGCTCTTCAAGCCAGGCTTCCTTGTTTTGATCTCAAGAGTTTCTGACTTATCTTCAGGCTTTTCTTCCGCAGTGGCTCTATCGAGGCGTTGTTAACCTGTGCTGATAGTATTCTTATCGTAGTTTCCTTCCCCTAACCCCTAATGCACTGATTCTGCAGGTCCCCACTGTGGTCTCTGGGAACTGGGCTAGAGGCCAGGAGTTCCTTGGACCATCAATGCCAGTAGGGTCTCCCCAACTCCAAACCAGGACCTACAGAAGCAAGGCCCTTGAGGACCACTAACGATGGGGGCAGAGCGATTGCAGGTCTAAACTCACAGGCATCATGTAGACAGCACAAAACTGTGGTTACTGTGGATGCCCTTCCCTTGCACGCAGGTCCTCAAAGACCTGGGAACTCATTGCCATGGGGTAAGGGAACTTGTGGAAACCCCACTGAAGTTTCCAGCTAGCTATGAATGTTCCCATAGATTCTCTCCTGCTTGTACAAGCAAAGGCCTTATATCCAGTGTCCTGAGACCTTTTTTTTTTTTTTTTTCTCAACTGACGCTGGAGGACGCATCGAATACTTGTGGGCCACCTCGTCCCTCCTCCTAGTGCAAAGGTCCCGCCTTCAGCAGGGTGGCACCGCCCCTCTGGAGGCCCTGGCCAGTCTCTCCTTTCGGGCCCCTCCCACGCGAGCCTGCGCGTTAGGTAGCGCAGTCGGAAGCTGAGAGCGGGCACAGCCGAGGGCCCTCTACACCGCCAACCTGGCTTTAGCGCGCAGCTGGAGCTGGGGTGGTCGGGTTGCGGATGGAGGCGGCAGCTGAGCCTGGGACCCGGACTTGGCCCGGCAGCGGTTCCCCACGTCTCGGCAGCCCTGCCGGCAGCCCTGTACTGGGCATCTCAGGCCGCGCACGCCCGGGGTCAGGGCCAGAGAGGACCGGCAGAGCTATTGGTCCTGCAGCGCCCGGCCACAGCTTCCGCAAGGTGACACTCACCAAGCCCACCTTTTGCCATCTCTGCTCGGACTTCATCTGGGGGCTAGCCGGTTTCCTGTGCGATGGTGAGAGTCCACTCTGCTTGCTGAGGCCGCTCCCAGCCTCCTCCCGGAGACACTGCCCTAACCTTTGAGCCCTGTCCCTCTTGGCAGTGACCTTAGAGACAGTCTCTTGTTTGAATAGGACGTCCCTTTGGAGGTGACGCCTGCTTTTAGGGGTAGAAAGGAGGGGTGTCCCGGGTCTGACCCCTCTTGGTCTGGGATCTCAGGATTTCCTAGTGGAAGGTGGAGACAGAGTCGCCATAGTGCAATGCTGTGGCTGGAATCCAACGTGGCTGCAAGAGGCAAGGTGTGTGTTGAGTCAGTTGCTGGGCCTGGGCATAGAGAAGGCAGGACTAAGACCTTAAGCAATGGGGGTCCCTCTGCTGTTCGTGTCTGGCTTTCTAAGCAACTGGTACACTAGGAGTGGATAAGCAGGGCTGGCCTGAACCATAGGCCTGGTCATTCTTGTCCCAAGTGCAGGCTGGTGCACAGAGGGACTAAGTGCTGCTTTGCTCCGGCTCAACTGCTTGGAGAGCCAGGCCCAGACTTTTTTTTTTTTTTTACAGATGTGGCATGTCCAAACACAGTTCCCACCCAGCTGCCAAGCCGGCTGGGCAGGGCAGAGGATGGCACCTCTGTAATTCTGTGGCTGGCCCTCTTCGTGTTCTTCCTCCTGTGAGGAGGCAGGCCCTGAGACCCACAGCCCAAGACTAAGAGAGGCATCTGAGCCTTTGACAGAGTGTCCTGACCAGGTGGAGCCGGTTAAGGAGCATCTGTCCTGCTCAGGGAGATCACTGAGGTCATAGCTCCTCACACAGGAGTGTCGTCTGCTAGTGGGGATGTCTAGTTGTCATGGCACCTTAGGGCTACCAGTGATAGGAGTTGTCACCTGGTTTTTCTGTCAGATCAGACATATTATACTGCCCTACTTTGCCCGTTTGTAACATAAGAGTCCCTCTAAAATGAAGGCTGTGATTCGTACACTGACTTAGCTGCAGGTTTGAAGCTATACTCCAGGACCTACAAGGATAGCAGAGGCAGGGTTTCAGGTAGAAGGGTTGTTCCCTGACTCACTTTATGGCTGAAAGCCACAGAAAGCAAAGTTTCCAGTCTAAGTCTAACGTGGTTAGTGGAAGTAGGCCTGCAGGTCAGAGTCTAGACCTAGGGTCTCTGTAGAATGGACAGAGAATGAGCGTAGAACTTGAAGTCTAAGGGTGGACACCAGGTACCGAGACTAGATCTATGGAGTCAGGAAACCCAGGCAAAATCCTGGGGTATAATGGCCCTAGAGTTTGGTCCTCAGGCAAGGGTGCAGAGCCCCTTCTAGGCAGCGTTGTGGGGAAATGGGCTGGGGCTCCAGCAGATGCCCTCACAGTGGTGTGGGCAGAGCCCTTCGACCTGAGGAGCATGTAAGGTGTTCTGCACACAGCAGGCACTGCCTCGGCCTACAAAGGAGCCAACTGGCAAGACCTTCCAAGAGTAAATGGAGTGCCTGGGAAAGACGTCTACTCTTCTCACAAGCCCCAGTCTCCTTCCAGTGTTTGTCCCTTCCTAGGAGGGAGGTATCTGGGGTCTCAGCAGAAGGGAAGGATAGGCTGGGGACCTCTGGATAGGTTCTGGCTCCTTAGGCTCTCTTAGTGGTCATGCCCTTTTGTTCCTACAACCTCCTCCCATCTGCGGAGGGCCAGACCCTCACTCTCTTGTCCTGGCCTGGCTTTGATAATGTTAAACAGGCTTATATCGCTCTTGTATATCTCCACGTTTGTTTCACCGCTGAAGCTCTATCTGTGCTGAGGCCTGGAAACAAGCCCCCCTCTACCCCCGTGTGTTTTGTAAGTCCTGTGCCCCTCCCACAGCTCTTCATGTGCACTCTTCCTTTGGAAACTCATCTCTCTGCTCTTCTATTGGCCTCAGAGACATGGGAGTTCCGAGTTAGTGTGAGGGGCATGGGCCACTCCCAAGATAGCAGGGCACACTCATCTCCCACCGTGGTCCCACTGTAGCATCTGGCCCTTGTGCTCTTGAGGATGGTATTACTGCCTGTTCCATAATGACAGAGGTCACAGGAATAATGTCCCTGACACTAAGTGGCACAGGGCTAGGGTACCACGCTGACTGGTATGCTGACAAAGGCTGCGTCTTGGGACCTCTCACTTCCTGAGCACCCGTGGGGCTGCGTGGCAAGGTGGCCTGACTCACACAGTTCTCCTCCCTGCAGTATGCAACTTCATGTCCCACGAGAAGTGCCTGAAGCAGGTGAAGACTCCGTGCACAAGCATTGCTCCAAGTCTAGTCCGGGTGAGTGTGGGGGCAGCGCACATGGCTTTCGTTGGGTTAAGTGCTGATCTGTAGCTATCCTTTGATTGTAAGTTTAGCCACATCACAGTTAGGAAGCAAAGGGCAGAGTCCTGCTCACAGTCAGAAGGAAGGAGCCATCGATGAGCTGAGCACCCTGAATGGATCTCTAGAGAACTGAGGAAAGTCAGTGTCGAAGGGCACATACTTGTCTATGGAACACTCCGAATGAGGAAGCCAGAGGAACACAGATCAGAGGTTCACGGTGAGGAAGTGGATGTGTCTGCGAAAGGACCAAATGAAGGGTCCAGGAGGCTGGGTACTTTGCTTAGGCTGCATGCACTCTTTGTGCTCTGGCTGTGACAATGACCAGTTTTGCAAGATGTTAACATTGGAAAATGGGCAAAGACAACAGGGGATCTCTGGGTATTTTTTCACAAATACACTTAAACCCTTAGAGGGTGTAACATTTTTATGTAAAAAGCCTCAGAGCCTTGGAGTTTGTTCTGGCTGTTGACCTTCCTCTGCAGAGCCCCGGAGAGGGCAGTAAGACAGGGCACAGACTTCCTTTCTGTGAGTAATGGTAGTAGAGACAGTAGCATAGCTAGACGTCGTTCAAGCAGGCGAGCATGACGGCCTCACTTCCCATCAGCCTCTTCACTGGCACCTCTGCTGCCCCGAGCTTGCCCTTGTCTGCACTAGAATGTGGGTCCTGCCTTCCAGCCGTGGGTAAGGCACCGCAGTAAGCAGAAGTTGAAGCTGACAGTGTCTGTAACACTGTCAGCTTTCCCTTAACATTGCTACTTAGTGGATACTTAATTACTAGGTGTGAGCACAAAAATCCAGAGATGCTGGCTGCAGTCCTCTCAGGGTGTTGTGCTTGCCAGAGTGGTGCCCTCGTGAACATGTTGAGGACATAGCTACTTAAATGATCTCAATGTATTCTTAATTTTACTTGAGAATTAAAATAAAAATTAGTAAGATTGTAAATATTTTCAGAGTATGTAGCTATTTAAAAAGAAAATAAAAATCATCTTCCATCCTGGACACACATACTATCCTTCTACTGTGTAGTTTTTCTGTTCTGCTAAGTCTTTAAGTCTTGGGCTAAGGACCAGTCAAGTTAAGACCTGACCCTTCCAATCTGTGTTCATGGGAAAGCGATTTACTGTCACGTGTTTACAGTCACTGTAACTGCCTCCCAAAGGGCAGATCTGGGGTTTGTTGGAAGTTCCTGAACCTACCAAGACAGGTGTCTGGGAGTTGACAGTCTTGCTGGCCTGTGGAGTGAGGAATGGATGTCAGGTGGACTTCTATTACATGTGCTTACTGTACTACAGATGTTAAGTTACTGAGTCCTTTCTCTGCTCACCTGTCCAACAGTCAGCCAGGCTAGTCCCAGTCCAGATCTCACGGTAGTACAGCTTAGTGAGGTAGATACTCCCAACCAAGACCTGAGCTATAGATCTGTGAAGGTGAAGAAGGAAGAGAGATGATCCCCTCTGTTCAAGCAATTACCAGAAGGTGATGCTGGGCCAGTTCACAAGGCTACCAGAGATAAGGCAGCAGGACCAGCAGGCCCAAATCTGAGGATTGCTCTGCCCCTATAGGTCCCTGTAGCCCACTGCTTTGGTTCCCTTGGGCTCTATAAGCGCAAGTTCTGTGTGGTCTGCCGCAAGAGCCTGGAGGTTCCTGCACTCCGCTGTGAAGGTACCATTGGGCCTGTGGTCCCCTTGGAACTGAGCTCACTGCTCAAGGGACTTGGTCTCTGCTGCCCTGGGTAGCTCAGCCCTCCTCTATACGTGGTTTGTTAAGTGCATGGGTAGTAGGATCAGGCTAATTGGGGGGGGGGGGCTACCAGGCAAGAAGCAATCAGTCTAAAAGAAGCTGATTCAGGATGGCAAGGGTTGGGGTTGGAGCCGGCCCAAGCCATGAGGTCAGTGAGGATGGCAAGGGTATGGCAAGAGGCCCCTAACCTTGCCCGCCCCCCAGTGTGTGAGCTGCACGTTCACCCCGACTGTGTGCCCTTCGCCTGCAGCGACTGTCGTCAGTGCCACCAGGATGGACAGCAGGATTATGTGAGTGTACAAGTACTGGGGTAGGTTTGTTAGGGGTTCGGCTGGCTGAGCTTCTGACTGCCTCCCCCGTCCCCAGGACACATATCACCACCACTGGCGGGAGGGGAACCTGCCTTCTGGCGCACGCTGTGAGGTCTGTAGGAAGACGTGTGGTTCCTCAGATGTGCTGGCTGGTGTACGCTGCGAGTGGTGTGGTGTGCAGGTGGGCATGGGAATGGGATGGATGGGGCCCTGATAGGGGTGGGCTCCGTGACAGGGTGTATGAGGAGGGAGGGGGAAAGCTCCTTTAAGTTGTCTACATCCTACTGTTCTCTGGGTTATGGAGTAGCCCCTCTGGTTTTGTGCACCGTCTAGATGGGTGTGTAGCCGGGTGGATGTGGAATTGGCCCGCTTTCTGCCCAGGATGCCAGACTTATACCTTTGTCCTGCCAGGCCCACTCAGTGTGCTCCGCAGCACTCACTCCCGAGTGTACGTTTGGGCGTCTACGCTCCATGGTACTGCCTCCCTCGTGTGTGCGCCTGTTGTCCCGAAACTTCAGCAAGATGCACTGCTTCCGTATCCCGGAGGCCATGACCCTGGAGCTTGGTGAGACAGAGAAGTGGGACTGGGATGTACCCTGGCTGGGCCAGGTACTGAGTACAGGGTTTTGTCCATCCTGCAGGTGATGGGGATGATGGCCTGGATGGAAGTGCTGCCATGGGTGTGGGCAGAGAGATGCCGACAGCTACAGAATCCAGTAAGTATCCCACTTAGCTGTCACTCTGTCCCGCCTAGTTCCAGGCCCCCAAGATTCTCAGCTGCTCCCCTCTGGCCTAGCCAAACAGACCCTCAAGATCTTTGATGGCAACGACTCCGTGAGGAGAAATCAGTTTCGCCTGGTTACAGTTTCCCGCCTGGCTCAGAATGAGGAGGTGATGGTAAGAGTGGGCCTTCGCACAGAAGTATAGTACACACTGCCGTGCCTGGAGCCCCCAGCTTACCTGGCACCCTTCTCAGTTGGCTTCTCTATACCTGTCTCCTTCACCTGGTTCCTTAACCTGGCCCCACACACTTGGCTCTGCCCTCTACAGGAGGCAGCACTTCGGGCTTTCTATATCAACGAGGACCCTAGGGACTTCCAGCTGCAGGCACTGCCCCTAACCACACTCTCCAGTAATGCCCAGGCCCTGGGGAAGGCTGGGACCACTGAGGAAGAGGCTAGCAAAGGCCTTGGGCCCCGAGATTCCATGCCTGAGGCCTGGGTCATCAGGTCTCTGCCTCGTGCCCAGGAGATCCTGAAGATCTACCCTGCCTGGCTCAAGTAAGACTCAAAGCACAGGATCTGATGAGGGAGGGTTAGGGTGAGGATCCAAAGCCCAAACTTTGAGCCTGTCCCCTGCAGGGTGGGTGTGGCCTACGTGTCTATCCGTGTGAACTCACAGAGTACAGCACGGTCCGTGGTTCAGGAGGTTCTCCCACTGCTTGGACGGCAGGTATGTACACTGACCATTCCCACCCAACTTTGGGGTCACCTGCCCAATGGGCCAGGCTACTATTCCTCTGCATGTCCTGTGGTTGTGGGAGCTGTTGGGACTAATTGAGTCCTGGCTTTCAGCTGCTTTTCCCTGCTAGAACCTTCTAATTAAAGTTACTAGAAGCTGTGCCTAGCTTAGAGGATCAGAGGATGGGATTTTTCACATGTTGGCCATTGACTGCAGTGTATTTAAGCCTCCATGGTGCTATTAAAGATGGGCTTTTGGTATCAGTGTTTGAAGGTCTGTGTGTCGGTCTGTCTCTGCGTCTGTATTCTCAACCTCCAGTCCCTTGCCCAAAGCTCGTGAACTGGGGCCTAGCACATAGAGCGCAGACCGGGGTTGCGGTGCGCGGCCGGAGCTCTGTTCTAGGCCTGATGTTTGGCCCATACTGTGTAGGTTGAGGATCAGGAGAAATTCCAGTTGACTGAGGTGCTCATGAGCAGCAGACAAGGTAAGTGAGCTGCATTTTTCAGATCCTTTTATGTAACAGGCTTGGGCCACCTAGATTCACTTGCATCCCCACCTGCCCCGGAGACTGCAAAGGTGGAACCCAGTGCTAACACGCCATATCCCTCTATCCTACAGTCCAGAGGACAGTGCTGATGGATGAGGAACCTCTGCTAGACCGACTCTGGGACATCCGACAGGTCAGTGGGTATAGACAGTACTTCCAGGGGACCTCCAGCCCTTAGCCATGGCCTCCAGAAGAATGCCACTGAGGCTGTCCCCCACCTGCCGCTTGCAGAGGGGCATTTCTTCACAGACATCATATTCTCCCCAGCCAGCTGATATCCCTGGCTGGCAATGCACCCTATAACATGGCACCGATTTCTAGCTGAGAGGCCTTGAGTCTCAAGAATATCCAAGTTAGTTCCCTCAAGAGCTGAGGGGGGGAGATGGAGAAGCGTTGTGGGCACTGCTGCCCAGCCTTCCCCATTCCTGTTCTTCCTACAGACATCTGTGCGCCAGGTGAGCCAGACGCGGTTCTACGTGGCCGAGAGCAGGGCCATGACCCCACATGTCTCCCTGTTCGTGGGTGGCCTGCCACCTGGCTTGTCCCCCCAGGATTACAGCAACCTGCTGCATGAGGCCATGGCCACCAAAGGTGTGACCTGGGGCTATTCAGGGCTCTGGCTGGGAGAGGGTCCTGACTGGGCAGTGGGGCTATGGTGCTAAACCCAAGTTCTTTTGCCTCCTCATGCACCATCTGAAGCCCTTGCTCAGTTCCCACCCCAGGCCAGTCAATATGGTTCTTATGGAGAGGCTTCTTGTTTCCCCCTCTTGTTTCTTATTTAGACTATGCTTCTTATTGGGGGGAGGGGGGTCCCTGTACATTCAGGAGTCGAGGACTTTGTTTGGGAATAGGGTATGGGTAATTCCCAGGGGGCTGACCCCAAAGGATGGGTCAAGGCTGCTTGGGAGGGCTGTATATAGATGTCCTTGGAAGGGAGGCTGGCCCTAGATTGGGAGGTCAGGTCCAGGTCTCAATATGCCACTCTGACTGCAAACTGTCTATGCAGCTGCTGTGGTGTCTGTGAGTCACGTCTACTCCTTACAAGGTGAGCTGATGTCTGGTGGATGTTCTTGGAGCGGGGTAGAAGAGCCCGAACTTTACTCCCTTCTCTAGATGCACATGTCTAAAATCATCCCTTGGGTTCGTTTTTGTTGTTGTTGTTGTTTTTGTTTTTTTTTTTTTCTGGTTTACATCTGTTGCTTTTGTTACAATGTGGCTGAGATTAGCTGTTTCCCTAAATCTGACACCTTTATGGGCCGTCATATTTCACTGGGAAAGGAAGGTTTCAGATGCACTGCCATCCTTCTTGGTGGGTGACCCCAGGGCACTCAGAGACCATGCAGTGCTCATGGTACTAGATTTGGGTATGAGTATGGTTGGTCAGGGAGATGAACCACTTTACCCACTGCTGGATTCTAAATTCAGTCTGCCCTCTGTGGAAGTACTTTGCTGGAAGAGTGGCCCCTTACTGTGGATACGACCTAGTCAGCTGACATGAGCCGGCTGTGGTCAGAGCTTAGGCTGAGACTGGTAGCTGAGGCTCTGCCTAAGTGCCTGGTTGGCATGGTACACAGGAGAGATTTTGTGGGTGTGCCATCTCGGGGGTGGATTTCATAAGACAGACCCTGCCCTGAGTACCATTTGGGTAGGATGTACAATACACCCTTCTCTGGGCACCTGGGGGCAGGATACACAGGACTCCTCACTGAGTGCCTTGTGGATGGGATGCATGGGACACCCACCCTGAGCATTGGCCCACCTGTGGCAGGTGCAGTAATTCTGGATGTCACCTGCTTCGCGGAGGCTGAGCGGCTATACATGCTGGCCAGAGACACAGCAGTGCATGGCCGGCCCCTGACTGCACTAGTGCTTCCAGACGTGCTGGTAAGTGCTTAGGACTCTGATACCCAAGACCATGTCCTCATTGCCAGGTGGCTGCTATGTGCCGCTTTGGCCTACCATATAACAGCCAAAAAGGGACAAGGTTGGACAATTTACATTGGAGGGTCAGAGGTCAGAGAGTAAGTGCTCGTACATGGTTTCTGACACAAGTGAGATAATGCTTAGGACCGAAGCTGGTAGACTGGAGAAATGGCTCAGCGGTTAAGAGCACTGGGTGCTCTTCCAGAGGTCCTGAGTTCAATTCCCAGCAGCCACATGAGATCTGGCGCTCTCTTCTGGTGTGCAAGCATACATGCAGGCAGAACACTATACACATAATCAGGACACAGCTCCACCCCCACTGAAGGCCAGGTTGTGTTGTGACCATGTGCCTACATCCTGCCAAGCCCCGTCCTTTAGAGTCTGATGCTGGCCCCAACCCAGGTGGCCCTGTGCCTAGGGTTTTTCTGGCCAATAGGTGGAGCTTCCCGTCTTCAGATACCACTCTTATGACCTGTCAATGGCTGGGAAGAGATAAACTCAGAGGGCAACAGAGGGCAGAGGAATTGCCTATGAGGAGTGCCCGAAGGATTTATGCCTGCGCCCCACAAAGTACCTGCAGGTGTCCATGGCCTGCTTATATCCTGAATTCTGATCCTTACTTCAGACTCAAGTTTAAGAGAAACAGAATTCAAGTGGTATGAGCTCAGGCAGTGCCTACCAGTCTCTCCTGGTTCTGCCCTGAAAGTAGCTGTCATCAGTGCCCAAGGATATAGGGTCCCCTGTATGTTTACCCAGGCACTGTCCTAACTAGCTCTGTGGCAGTTAAGCATGAAGCCATACTCAGTTTGTTTCCTCTCAGCTGTCTGCCCTGCAGCAAGTAAGAGTCGAATGCAGGTACCCATCTCAGTGTGTCCTTGTCCATCCTGTGTCTGTACTTGGCTTGTATGTCTCCTGTTATCCAACACCAGTGTAGGGACCTGAACCAGCCTGTGTCTAGGGACTATCTCTTGGTATTATGTATGGGGAAAATAATTTTGTCCCCACGACCAGCAAGAGATGTGTGGTTACCCCTGTAAATTGAGTCCTTTGGCTGCCATGTGGCAAATGGGATCTGGAAGCTGTTGACTTCCAAAGGTTATGTTGGTAGCTTTGCAAGAGCCAGGCCTCTCACTCCAGGATCTATGGATTTCCAACACGGGCCTGTGGCTTCATGGCTAGCAAGGTAGGAATGGTCCCTTGACATATGTCATAGTATGTCCCTGGCATTTATGCTTGGAGCTCCAAGCAGCCATGGTGGTGCTCTCAAGGGAAAAGATATTCTGAGTTGCTTAGCCTCAGGAAGGTCTGGCTATGGCTTAGTACGCTTGGAATCTGAGGCTGGACAGTGTTTAAGCAATTCCTATGTGGGACCTTGACCGCAACATAATTCAGTCCCCCACTTCTCAGCACACGAAGCTGCCTCCTGACTGCTGCCCCCTCCTCGTGTTTGTGAACCCAAAGAGCGGGGGCCTCAAAGGCCGAGAGCTGCTCTACAGTTTCCGGAAGCTACTGAATCCACACCAGGTCTTTGAGCTGACCAACGGGGGACCTCTTCCTGGGTGAGTCTGGAGTTTTCTGACTTGTGGAAAGAGCAACCCCTACCAGTCTCCAGCTAGTAGGAACTCCAAATGGCACTGCTGGACTCATTAAATCCTCTGTGTGGCCAGAGATGTACATCTGAAAAGGAAAGGGCTGCCCAGGACAAGAATGAGTGGCCAGGTCCTGGCCTGGGCAGCCAGGAGGTAGTGGCAGAACACTGTCTCCCACACAGGTTCCACCTTTTCTCTCAGGTGCCCTGTTTTCGGGTACTGGTGTGTGGTGGAGATGGCACCGTGGGCTGGGTGCTCGCTGCCCTGGAGGAGACAAGGCGCCATCTGGCCTGCCCAGAGCCATCTGTGGCCATCCTGCCCCTGGGTACAGGTGGGCTTAGCCATCAACTTGAAAGATGGGATTTCAGGGCTGCCCCCTACTATGGGTTTTGCTAGAGATTTATGGTGGTATGTGGATTATGCTGCCTTTCCTGTTTCCTAGGGAATGACCTTGGCCGGGTCCTCCGTTGGGGGGCAGGCTATAGTGGTGAGGACCCATTCTCTGTGCTGGTGTCTGTGGATGAGGCTGATGCTGTGCTCATGGATCGCTGGACAATCCTGCTGGATGCTCATGAGACTGATAGTACAGAGAACAGTGTGGTAGACACGGAGCCACCCAAGGTACCAGTGTTGCACCTGCTAGGATCTTACATTTGACTCCCCCTTTGCTGATGCTCATCTTTCCTCCTGAGGCAGAGCAGGAGCTTGCTGACTCAAGCCTGTGGGGTTGTAGGGTTTTGCCTTCTCTGGGGATGTTGTGGCATTTAAGCAGAGGTTATTAGGAAAGGGCATTGGTGACAACAGTTAGGGATGGCTGTCACAATTTGGGACACTTGGGAGTGGCTGGCCAGCATCCTGGTTATTATGCCCTGTCTCCAGATTGTTCAGATGAGTAACTACTGTGGCATTGGTATCGATGCGGAGCTCAGCCTAGATTTCCACCAGGCACGTGAGGAGGAGCCTGGCAAATTCACAAGCAGGTACTAGTAGGGCAGGACTGGGGGACCAGGTTACTCACAGCAGCCAGCAACTTTTACCTGGTAATGCAGGGTGTTTGCCTCCCATGGCAGGTTCCACAACAAGGGTGTATATGTGCGGGTCGGGCTGCAGAAGATCAGCCACTCTCGAAGTCTACACAAGGAGATCCGGCTGCAGGTGGAACAGCAGGAGGTGGAGCTACCCAGCATTGAGGGTCTCATCTTTATCAACATCCCCAGGTGCTGGGGCTGGGCTCTCAGAGACTGCAGTTTGGACCAGGCACTAGGTCTGTGTCTGGTCCATGCTTAACTTTGTATTTTCATCTTTTGGGGGCAGCTGGGGCTCAGGGGCTGACCTCTGGGGCTCTGACAACGACTCAAGGTTTGAGAAGCCACGCATAGACGACGGGCTGTTGGAGGTGGTGGGTGTGACAGGTGTCGTGCACATGGTGAGCACTCACTGGCAGGCTGGTGGGCAGACCCTGTGGTACCCCTTGGATCCCACTAGCTAGCTCAGCTTTTGTCTTGCCCAGGGCCAAGTCCAGGGTGGGCTGCGCTCTGGAATCCGCATTGCCCAGGGCTCCTACTTCCGTGTTACACTCCTAAAGGCTACTCCAGTACAAGTGGATGGTGAGCCCTGGGTTCAGGCCCCAGGGCACATGATCATCTCCGCTACTGCCCCTAAGGTATGTTGGCAAGGCTGAGAGCAGAGGTAAGATGGGTCAGGGTTAGGGCCACTGTAGGCTGATGTGGTACAATAGCTAGGGCCAGGTGGGTCTAAGCTTTGGCCTTCCCAGACTCCAGGTGTCATGAGACCCTGGAGAAAGCAGCCAGCTCTTTGAAGTCATTGCCCCTCTTTTGTGGAATGGAGCCAAGAAGTATTCACTGGCCCAGAGGTCCCAGAGCTATCACTTGTAATGTTACTCTGGTCCTCTGACCCTCCAACCCTGCCTTGGAACAGGTCCACATGCTGAGGAAGGCCAAGCAGAAGCCCAGGAAGGCTGGCAACATCAGAGAAACCCGAGTGGACACCTTGCCTGCTCCTGAGAGCAATCCTTAATAGAGGAGCCAAGATGAAGGGTCTCAACTACCCAGCCTTTCTCATCTTTGGTTCTGTTCCAAGTCACACATTGGCTGGCCAACAGATGGACTTAGCTATACCACTGACCATAACATCTTCATGGGTCTTGGGATGTTACCATACCTCATCCTTATCCAATGTCATGTGCAAACCTAGGAGTGGGTAGGTACTGGCCACTGCCACAGTACTGGTCTATATGGCATGGGCATGAAGCTCTGGCTAGTCTGTCTTCTGCACATGACTGGTCCTTATAGGATCAGTGAAGCTGGTCCTGTTAGTCACACTTCTTCCTTTAAAACCTCTCTTAGAGCCTGTTGAGCCCAACACCTCTGGATGCGGGCCATCCAGGTGGGTCCTCTGATCTTATTTTGTGTTCTTTCAAAGCAGCTAGTAGCCCTGTTAGGCCCTGGCCTAGTAGATACAGAATGCTGCTTGTTCCTCCTGCACCCACTGGGTGGGTGTGGTATCCTCAAGTCCTCTTGGCTCATCCAGCTGGTGGCCCTGAGCTGAAAAGCTATACCTAGGAAGGGGAGGCTAGTCAAGTTCAGGTGTCACCCATGTGTCAGAGCTGGAGTGTGTGCCAGGGCCTGAGTGTCTCTCCTCGGCCCTCAAGTGGGCACCTAGTGCCAAGAAGGGATCAGAACAGGGCCAGGTGGAACCTGGTTGAGGAATGTGTAAATAACATCTGTTGTTGTGGAGCGGCTAAAGCTCCCTTAGACTCAACTTATAGCACTTTATATACATGCTGTTTGCCAGCCTGCAGCCCTTCCTTGTAGATGCAGAGCTGCTACTCTGGCTCCTACAAACCAAGGTAGCTCTGATGGCCAGACCTTGCTAGGGGCATCAGGCTCACAGAATGAGACAAAGCTGTCTCTTCCATGCACCCAAGAATTCAATTGTCACACCTCAGACCCCAGAGGAGTGTACCCCAGAATGAGCTGTCTAGCTAAGCCTGGTGGTATATGTCTGTAATTCATTTCTTGGGGACTAAAGCAAGAGAATAGCATGCTCAAGAACTGACTGGGCTGTAGAATTAAAACCCCTCCCAAAAAGTGAAAAGATGGGGGAAACAGGGGCCAAAGATGTCAGTGGGCCAGCCCCAGCCCTAGATGGGGAAGGACCTATGTGGGAAGCAGCCTGTGATGCTTACCCCCATAGACGAGTAAATAGGTCTAGATCCTGGCCTTGTGCCACTCTCAGAAGTGGCTATGGTATGGACCAGGGGATATTCCTGGCTGGCAGCTTCATAGGCCCACTGTGCCATACCCTCACCTGCTTTTGCCAAAAGTTCATACAAGTGCATCAGATAGCCATTTGTGTTCTCAGTATAGATGTTCCTCGTGTTTACATCATTTTCCACGTTTGAAAGAAATTGTGATGTAGTTTTTCACTTTTATTTCAATCTATAGGAATTGTTTGTAAATTAAGGTCAGTGTAGCATGTCCTCTGTATTAGGTGAGACTGTCACTTTGTGGAGTGTGTTCTGTCTCTGTGTGTAATTTATCACTACCTGAATGTGATCTAACTTATATCTGGGCCAAATACATTGTGGGCTTTGCTGTCCTGTAGTTGCCTCTTGTCTGTCTAACAACTGGTATGGGAATGGGCAGAGAAACTATCAGTCCCACCAGGGAAGCTCTGCACTTGTGAGGACGTAAGCCAGACAGCAACTTTACAGCCTGACTTAGCCCAGACTCAACTGCCTGAAGGTTCTGAGCATAAGGATGGCTTGTGTGGCCACATGCAGGACATAGCAAGTAAAAGGGACGGACCTCTGATCTTGGCTGGGTGCCACTGCCTCAAACATGACCTCAGTGACAGCCTCAAGAGCTTATTCAGGTTAGTCAGAAGGTAACGTCCCGTGGCAGTGTTGGGAAAGGGAGGAAAGTAAATGGGTAAAAGCAATAAAATTAGTTCCCATGAAACCCCTTACTGCAAAATGTGAACAATGTTCATAATCTTGAAATAGATCTTGATATTTCACAATGTACACAATACTCAAGCCAATAAAACCACAGCCCCAAGGTCACAGACTTCTACTGAGCCATCTTCATAGAACCCCTTACAGTACGCCTGGAATGGGCAGATGTAGCTTCCTTGGCATTAGCAGGGGGCAGGCAAGAGCTGAGACTGTGCCTCGGGTTCACCCTGGTCTGATTGAGGGTGCTCTGGCCGGAGGTCCCACAGGACTTGAAGGCCTGCCAGGGCAAGGCGCACAAGGAGACGGAGCAGTAGGAAGGCAAAGGGCACTGCAATCTGCATGAGGTGGAAGATGGCTGTGCTGAACCGGCTCAGCAGGCAGGTGGCAGCAAACGCCAACAGGCTGGCACAGGGGTACAGTGCAAGCTTGGCAAACATGAAAGCATGCTCCTGCCCACCAAATCGCACAGCTGGCTGCAGTGTTTCTGTCTGATGCAGCAGGGCTGCAGTCCAGATGGCAAACTGGAAGATACTGGCAAAGAAGATGATGGCGCAGCTGACCCGCACACGCTCAAGTTCATCATGGGGTTGTCGGGCAAAAGCTGAGGTCTGCTGGTAGGCCAGAGGGAGGCCACCCACAAAGGCCAGTGACAGTATGTTGAGTAACCCCATGGTCTGTGTAGCCTTCCGGACATGCAGGAAGAGTGAATGATGGGCAAACCAAAGCAGACCCACTGTGGCGAAGGAGCCAAAGTACGCCAGGAATTGTGGCCCATATGCACCCAGGGCAGTCACAAGGCTGCCACTGAATTTCTCTCGGACATCCTTGGGATCCGGAACGTTGTCCTCACTGGGAAGTATGAACAGATGGCATTTGTAATAGCCTCCCAAAGATGGCCGGATCCCCGGGATAGACAAGCAACATAAGTGAATTTGAGATTAATGACGTGATCTTTAGTACACAAATGTTTCCTATGTCTGCTTACATATATTTAGCATACTAATCAGTTACCACTCTTCTTCACTCAAAAATGCAAATTTAGCCAGTCCTGTATATATATTCTCTGCCAACTGGTGGCCCTATCTGACTGCCAGGAATTGACAGATAGTTCTGGTTCATTGGCCAGGGACAGCCTTCTGAGGGTAGGGTGCCTATAAAAGACAGCCTCCACAGCTATCCTGAACCTTGCAGCTTGTATTAAAGCATAGAGTCTAGCAATGGGAACCCATCACCTGGACATGTACGACAGGACGCCCAAGTGCCCACTGCTTTCTCCAAATCAGCCAGAAGGAGAGACATGAGTGAGGGCAAAAGAGAAGAGCCTGAGGGCTGTCAAATGAGGTAAGACTCCAGGCAGGAGATGGCAGCCTTCTATTGGCTACAATTTCCTGCCCTAACATGGCTTCTTAGCTGTGAGTCCTTCAGCCCTGGCAATGGAAGCAAAAGGAGATTGTTCTGGAATATTCTTTAAATCTAAGACCTGAGGATATCAGGTACTAGTGAATATTTACTTCTAGCTAATAAGAATTCACAAATTATAATAGGAAAACCTACTCAGAAGTATCAGGAGAACCATAGTGTCAGATGCAGAATCTAAAACCAGAGTTGTAACATGTTTAATAAAATAAGAATGCAATGGAATATGACTGAGGAACCATAGACTAGATGAGGTCAAGGGCATAAAAAAAAGGGGTAGGATGGGAGAGGCACTTGGGAATAAAAGTGAACACCCAAACTAGAGCTCCAACAGTACTGTATCGGAGCCAGGTCAGACAGAAGCCATAGAGGTATGGAAGAGAAGGTCTGAGGGAACTGCCTGAATACTCCCGGGACAGAGAGCACAAGGTCTCTCTCCCTAGCACCTGTGCTTTCAGGTCGAGGGGGAAGAGGGCGCCTACATAAATCTGCAGGTACGCACAAGACACTGAAAGACATACTACCACCTGGAAGATGGGCCAAAATAGCAG
Organism: Microtus ochrogaster; assembly: GCF_000317375.1. Taxonomy (NCBI): domain Eukaryota; kingdom Metazoa; phylum Chordata; class Mammalia; order Rodentia; family Cricetidae; genus Microtus; species Microtus ochrogaster. Next base: position 57,973,737 of record NC_022027.1, on the reverse strand, counting down.
AGTTGGGGTCCTCACCAGATGTCCAGGATGAGGAGTGTGGCCACGATAGCATAGACACCGTCACTGAAAGCTTCCACCCGCTCTTTGCTGAGAGGTGCGTGCAGATCAATACTGAAGGGCTCCACATTGTGAGCTGGAGACTCCCTGTGGCCTGTGACATGCCAAGGGAAGGAAACAGCCTAGGTGGGGGACTGTCAGACCAGTGTGGCTATCACTGCCCTCTTCTCCAAGGGGACAGGAATAAACAGGTCAGGAGGTGAAATGATGCAGAGATTTTAAGGGGCAAGAAGCAGCCAGGGCCCAGCAAACCCGCCACCAGACCAAGGCTCAGCCCAGAAGGGCCATCACATACTGATGCCTTATTCCCAATCAGAAAGTTCTCCCAATCAGAGAACTTTCCAACATGCTTACTGTGCGCAGTCACCTACCCGTGAGCTTGTCTTTGCACCAGGTGGTAGCCTTGCTGACATGAGGGAGGAAGATGACAGCCACCATCAGCACATATGACTACAGAAAGAAAGAAAACAGGTCAGGGTGTTTCCCTGGGAATCTCAACTGCTCACACCTGAAGTCTGGTCCCATTCTTCTGCCACAGATGGAGGGACAGCAGGAGCAACAAAGGAAAATAAAGAGAACTGTCCTTTATGGAAACGAACTGTGTATAAAGGCTTAATCCCAAAAGGAAGAGCTATCTTCCTTTTGCATACCAGTCGTGTACTTTCTGAGAATTTAGTATCCAGAATACATAAAGAATGGAAACAGCGCAACAACAGAAGGTATGCATTCCAACTAAGAAATTAAAGGGAATGGGCTTGAAAAGATACTTTACCTGTGACCTCTCCAGTCAAGGGCTGCTTGGCTAGATGCTTCCTATGTACGGTTCTGTTGTAGTTTAAAAGTCTCTGGGCTCCCTGGCTCCTACCCACTCAGCTGGAACCTTATCCCCTCACAAGAAGATGACCTGCCAAGGTCTTGAAATGCTTACCAAAATTCATTAATTTTTACTTAGTTAATTTTAACTACATTTAATTATTATTTTTTGTTTGTATGCATGTGTGAAGATGCTCGTGCCTATTACCAAACATTTAAAAATAACTAGTATTTGCTTTTTCCACAATTCTTAGGATACTATGGTTTAAAATTCAATGTACTTTCATAGTACTTAAGTGGCCTTGATGTTTTTCAGCTGTGCTAAGACTTCTTCTGAGATTCTCAGTGCTCACCAAGGGGAAGAAGAAAAGAGAAAAGATGGCTGCAACAAAACACAGAGCTGGGCCACGGAGGACTAGGCGCAGGATGTGCCGTCGGGACTGGGCCCTGTGTGCAGAGTGCTGGATCTGTGGACTCAGCAGGTGTGGGAAGTGGAACGCATACCCCACAATGAGTGCCTGTAGTCAAAACAAAACAAACAAAACAGGCTAGAGGGCACCATCAGCAGGTAGAGAAGTACCAGTTAACCCCTGGGCCAACACATTTTTAGGGGTTAGGAGCAAGAGGGTCCCTCCTTGATGGCCTCCTACCCTGGGAAGTTCTGAGAGGCTGGGGTCAAGAAGAAGGTAGAAATTTTCATCCTATTCTAAGACTGTGAGGCCCTGGGTATGCCACATCCCAGCTGCAATTATGGGGAAGACCCCTACTTGAGATGTACATCAGGATGTTAGCACCTGACCTGCACACCCCATGGCAAACACACATCATCGCCCATGTCCCTACCTGCACAGATCCAATGGCAATCACACACATGCAGAACAGGAAGATGCCCAGGGGCACATCAGGAAACGTCACCATTAGAGAAAACTGTCAAAAGAACCCCCACAAGCCCCCAAAAGGCTGTCAGAGCTAGGTTGCACTGAGAAGAAAACTGTCCTAGTGTGAGGACGAGGGTATGGGGCTGGGCATGGGTATATTCAGCTCTGCAAACCACTGTTTCAGGCCTTTAAAGCCAGTATCACTCACTTCATGTAAAATCCTTCAGGTCTGAATTATCTATGTTATAGTTTTGTATAGCTATAATGCCTATATTAGAATTTTAAATGCTTGTGGAGATTATGGAGAGAGGCAGGTGGGAGGAAGGGGCATTAGGGACATTCTCAGTGGCCTCTGCCTTTAGGAGTCCTAAATTCCTTCCTCTTTATTCAGCCCCAACCACTGGTTCCCTGGAACTCTCTTTGTAATTTGTACTCCAGGACTTGAACCTGCACCCCCCGCCTCTCTCTTTTTTGGTTTTTTGAGACTGGGTTTCTCTGTAGCTTTGAAGCCTGTCCCGAAACTAGCTCTTGTAGACCAGGCTGGCCTCAAACTCAAAGAGATCTGCCTGCCTCTGCCTCCCGAGTGCTGCGGTTAAAAGCATGTGCTACCACCACCTGGCTTGAACCTACACTTCTAAGGACTGCCACACACAGATGTGCTCAGTGAGGCACGCAGGGAGATGATCTTTTTACTCACTGTGTAGGGTAGAAGGGTGATGGTCATCATGCAGGCCTGTAGTGAAAGGAAAGAAGGGAGGTCACAGTCACCAGAAAGCCTAGAGAGTAAGGGACACTCCAGGAAGGCAGCAATATATCTACAGGAATTGTGGCACTAGACCCAAGAAGCCTGTGCCCCTGTCCTGGACAGACTGACCCCACAGGCTATCTGAGGAACTTCCAGGAATGGACAGAATCCAGGTTATGGGGACCCATACCTTTCCTATCTTTCAAGAGGGCTAAATCATACCTTAAACTCATTTTTCAAAACAACAATAACTCACCAGGTTAAGCAAGGCAAGTGTATCATCTATTTTCCCAACAACCTGGAACAATCTAAAGTTAGGAAAAAGAGAAGATGGGCCATCATTCAAATATGGCTCCGATAATATTAAAATTAAAATGCACCTCCCACAGTATTTTCTAGCTAAAGCATCACTAAAGATGTTACTTTTGATCAAATTTAAGATACTACCTAGTGGGACTGATGAGAAAACTAGGTTGCTATTTAGGTTGTTATTAATCCTGAGAACCTGAGTTTGATCCCTGGACCCACATGGCAGGAGGAGAGAACCAAATCCTACAAGCTATCCTCTGATTTTGGCACACACATAAAACAAAATTTAACTTTTTTTTTTTTTTTTGGTTTTTCAAGACAGGGTGTCTTTGTAACTTTGGAGCCTGTCCTGGAACTAGCTCTTGTAGTCCAGGATGGCCTGGAACTCACAGAGATCTGCTTGTTTCTGCCTCCCGAGTGCTGGGATTAAAGGCATGCGCCACCACCACCAGGCTAAAATTTAACTTTTTTTTTTTTTTT